>NC_043754.1:26240420-26475420 GCF_902148845.1 Salarias fasciatus
GGTTGCCAGGTAACCGCTAATGGCTGCAGGAAGCTCCTGATTGCATTTAGGAAATCATCTCGTGCAGAGCCCTCCAAAAGATTGACAAATGGATGATTTCATGCTCCGGGTTTTTGTATGAATTAAACATTTCTGATCATTCTATTAGCGGCGGGAGAGAAGCCCGGGACGCCGGGAGCGAGGTGAGTGTTCGGGACCGACGCGCCGCCGCCAGACGAAGACGAGGCTCAGATCTGAGCGGTGGCTGAGAGGACCGGTCCAGCCTTCATGTCTCTCGTCTTTTGAGCGGCGCCGGGGGTTGATGTTTGAGGAGCTTGTCATCCTCTGAACCTCTATTTATATATTTACAGTTCAGTTTTTAAAGCGTGCAGACAATAGATCCTCACTGACAGGAGAAAACATGCCACAGAGGCCAAAGCGCCGGTGGTTTTCTGCCTTTTCTTCTTTCTGCTGCACAAAAAAGCAACATGTAGGTCAAGCTCTTCGCTCTGTTACTGTCTGAACACAACACGAGAAAACATCCAGTCAGCGAGACTTTATGATCCCGTTCAGCGAGGTTCAGCTGAATCAATGCTGCAATGAGCACAGACGTCATTATGGAGCATCTTCCTCCTCTCACATGCAAACTGCAGAGAGGTCCTCAGCCTGGATTCAAACCGGTGATCCTGTCTGTGTGAGGCGTTGACCGCTCCCCCTCTGGGCCGCGGAGCGTTTAGCCTCCCACTGTGGTTTCTGCTATTTTTACCAGCAGAATGTGATTTTCCTTCCCTCTGAAGACGAATGGATCTGAGCAGCTGCAGATGCTCATCTCAGAACGCTCTGACCTTCTCATCAGTCAGTACAGAGGTGCTCAAACTGTGGCTCGAGACCCCTACTGTGGCCCATGGATCATTTTCGGTGGTCTTGCAGTAAATTATGAAGTCCTGCCAGAATACGAGACGCTGATTCAAATAAAAAAAATCTCTGGAGAAAATGAGAGTAATGAGGGGAAACTGCGGCGGCTCAGCCCAGCTGGTCTCTGGGTCTCCGTCCTGGGTGGAGTTTGCATGTTCTCCCTCACTGTACTGTTTTTATTGGAGCTTTTTTCTGAGTTGGGAACCGGCTTTAAATGAACTTCCCTCTGAAGCTCGTCCTTGTCCGTCAGCGCGAGCGTGGTTCTGATCGGCCATGTTTGAATCCAGAGTGTGAGCTCTGTGCTGCGCCTCCGATCCGATCCGGTCCGACCCTCCTCCACCCTCCACACGTCCGCGCCGTTTACAGAGCGTGTCTTTCAATCCGTTCACGTCTCGGCCGGCCTCCGCGGCTGCAGCTTCACACGGACAGCTCCTCCAGGACCGGGGATCTGCTGATGCAGGCGCTTTCGGCGGCGGTCCGGCGCCGCCCTCCCGGGAGCTTCCGTCGTCTTTATAAATTCCTGCAGTGAGCCGACGGCCGTCTGGGCGGTGGAGCCGCTGCCTCAGACTGGGAAGTGTTCGCTAACGGCCTCCTGCTCTGACGCCCGTTCAACGCACTGGAAAATAAGCCTGTTTGCGCCGGAACGCACCAGGAAAGGCTTCCCGGCAGAGCTGCAGCGAATGCTTAGAGTGTGGAGTGAAGTTCCTGCAGCGAGGGAGGCCTGGTCACACTGGATCAAACTGCAAACGCTCTGCTTAAACACGACGAAAACATAACAGCTGCATTCAGTCTAGCAGAATAAAATCAGAGCTGGAGAGCGGCGTGAGCAGCAACATCCGACATGAACTGCCCCGGTGAAATCAATCGATAAACCACATCGTTCTCACTGGTTCTCCTGTTTCCATGTGAACAGACAGCATTTCCAAAATGTTGCAGTGTAAACACAACATCTTTCCGACATGAAAAAACCAAAATGTGACTTGTCGTGGTGTAAAGGGGTTTAGATCTCAGCCTGTTTCAGTGTGAGAGCATGAGCAGCAGATAAATTCCCCTTAAACTGCATGAAGCTGGATGGATTACTCTGATAAAGGCGCTCCTTCCTGAACAAACAGCTTGTTTATTTTCCCATTTCCAGTTACCGTGCAGCCCGTCGGTTCAGCAGCGAGCCAGTCCTGCAGAGACGGTTCTCCTGCTTGGAATGGCTTCGGCCGGCGTTCCGTCGTGGTCTCTGTAGAGACCGGGTCCCGGCGGCCAGCTCCGCCACGGTTGGCGGCAGCAGCAGTCGAACCTGCTGCTGCGGCCCGTCCTGCTCCGTGCTGACGGCTGGCTGAAGCCAGGGGTTCTCTGATGTGGTCTGAACCTGGACTCCACAGCAGGACGGGAGTCGCTCACTTGACGTTTTGGTTTTGGGTAGTTTTCATTCCATAGCACCAAAAAATAAAATGAAATCTAAACTAATTCCAAAAAAACCAAAGGAAACTGGAAGTCATCATGACAGGACAATTCCCCGCTCTGCCTCAGTGGCAGGAAGGTCGTAGCCAGCACGGAGAACACGGAGAACAACACACTCCAAACACTGCCAATGGAGAACACACGTTGTTACGGTGACTGTCAACTCTAAAATGACCAAGTCCAGGAGAACCTGGACTGGAACCAGGACCAGGAGAATCTGGACCAGGAGTCCCTCTGGAGGAAAGCATGGTTCTGGTTGTCTCTGCTGAGCACGAGGAGACCGGTTCAGGAGCAGCAGCAGTGACTCACTGCCCCTCAGGATGGAGCCAGAGCGTTCAGAGGACTCATTTTCCACACGGGGCGGAGCCACAGCTCTTTGTCCCTTTCAGCTCCTCCCAGTGTGTCGTCACCTGAACATCCCACTTTACATTCAACCGGTGGTTCTGCTCGTTCTCTCGTTCTGTCACGATGACGCACATGTTCCAAGATGGCCGCCCAAAGCGGGCGCTGGACTCGAGCTGAGTCTGTTCGTTTAATAGGAGTCTTAGAAGAAATGGAAATAATGAAAAGTCTTTAAAGCTGTAGCATCAAAATTAACTGAGAAAGAAAGAAAAGAAGGAGGAAGTGAAGTTTGTTCTCTTCTGACGGATTAAAGAAAGAATTAAAGAAAGGAGATTCAACGTGTTTTCAGTGTAAGGAATTACTGTTCCTAGTTCTGAATTATAAAACGTCTTGAACGGAGTCCAGCGTGTCGGTGAAGGCTTCGCTCATGTCGACCAGTCCTCGGAGGTTGTTTCACTCTAGTGGCGCCTCTGCCTGGACTGGTTTTTACTTTTCCAATAATGTTGAGCAAAAACCTTTGATGAATCACCTTGGGAAATATCCAAACACAGCTAAATGATGCCAGCTCTGGTGCCACAGGAAAAGTCCCTGAGATCACCTTTTCCCCGGTGATTGATGGGAACATTAACTGAAGCTCTTGACCTGCATTGTTCAGCTGCCACACGGCTGGCGGCTCGAAAAATTGCAGGAATATGCGGGCGAGCGCACGGGTGTCGCGAACAGAGAGCCGGGTGAGCGCATTCCTGAAGGTCTTCAGACGCCATTAACGTGAACGCTGGGTAACAATCCGGCCCGCGGAGGAGGATCAGAATCAACGGACGGCCCGCCAAGCGCTCGGGGTTCATTTCAGCGGTTCCCTGTGTGTGGAGGGTGAAGAAGCAGAGCCGAGCGCCTCCGTCTTTTTGATGACGGCTCACAGGAGGAAGCCGACAAGCGGCGAATCCCGCCCTGCCCCCGGAAGATTAACGCTTCAATTCATCACCGGCACTCAGACAAATCAAGTCTCTTGCAGTTTTCCTGTTAGCTGTTAGCGTACCTGAGTGGCGCCGTGGCGGCGGGCGGCGTGGTGGGGGAGGGGGGGGGGGGACTGCAGCCCCCGGAGCAGCAGAGCGACGAGCCGCCGCGGGTGCAACGCTACCGCTGCTTTACAATCTGTCACGGCTCCTTCTGACATTTTAAAAAAGACTAATTGTCGAACCGGGAACTTTTTCTGCAAACTCCGGAGCTTTGAAGTTGGAGGAGTGTCTCGGGGTGATAAGTTAGCGAGCACTCTTTCTTTCTTTTTTTTTTTTTTGGGGGGGGGGGGGCAGAATTTAGGACTCCCTGCAATTATGCATGAATAGAAAATCAAAATCAACTCCTCCACCTCACCTTTAAATTTTAATACTGCAGTTTTTGAAGAAAATCCAAAGTGCTAAGTATCTGCTCCTGGCAGTGTGCAGCTCACGCATGAGATTTCCAGATTTCCCTTTTCTCAGGCAACATAATAGACCAATATCACAGCTTCGCTCCCTGCTTTGAATTACATGTCAGTGAATGCAGTTATATAACCGCCATGCTAATGTGCTACCTGGGACTTTGTCTTTCTGTCTTTGCAGCTGCTAAACACATCTTTGTCTTCCTGTTGTCAACAAACTTGATATTCAGAGTCAGACCGTGCCACGCTGAAGCCTCTCTTTGTTCCTAAGTATTTGTGTCAGTCTTGCTTTTGTACTTAAATTTTAAAAGTGGCTGCATTTTTTATGTGGTTCAGATAAATGATCTTATTCGCCCATGAATCTCCGTTTGCAGTCTTTCTTTCACTGTCACATCCCGTTTTTATGAGCTCTGCTAATACTAAAAGCCATTTTTTATTATGTTAGTGCCTCAGACAGAAGCAAATTAGCTCCTGTGTAACAAATAGTGTGTCTAAAAAGTGTTTTTTTGTTGTTTTGCATGGAAACGTGAACACAGACCACAGTCAGAGCCGGTGCCCCCGTCCTGAATAACAGCCCACTTCAACATGATATGTGTGCATCTTATAGGTCAGTTCTTTTTTCCGAAAACACAAAACACCAAGGCCAGGGAAAGGTGTGGGTCGTTCACAGCTATAGACAGTTCTCCATACAGAACACGTAAAATAGTCTTGAAAACTTTGAGTTGTCTTGATCACATTTGGATTTGTTTTTTGATGAACATCATTTTCAGCTTGTTGCTGTAGCGTGAAGGAAGTTTCTCTCACAAAAAACCTCAAACATGTCGCCTAAATGAGGCCTGGACGCCACAAGAAGGCCGGAATCGAACCTGCTGTCAGGAAAGTGGAGCTTTGCATTATTATTTTGGCTTTTTAAAACTTTTATGATGCAGGAACTCACCCAGGAATTGAACCAGCACATTTGCGTTGTGCAACTGAAACACTGTCCGGAATGTGGTGGAAAACTGGAACCCAGAACAACCATCAGGGTCGAATCAGCCCAGAGTCAAACCATGCTCCCTCGCTGCGAGCTGAAAGTGCAAACCACTGCACAGCAGAGCTGCGCTCTCTTGTGTTCGCGGAATCGAACATCTCAATCTTTGCTGTGCAGCAGCAGTGCGATCCACTGGCACAGGAAGAACATGCAAATGTCAGACATTCATGAATCAAACAGAGGTATTCTCGCTGTGAGGTGAGAGTGCAATCCACTGCACCAATGTCCCAAACCTGTCAATGATGATGTGCTGGAGCTGTGAGGCATTGAACGCTGCGCGCTGCGTTCACAGGGAAAGCGAAAAGCGGCCGCTCCTCGCTGTGGCTTCAGCTCGAGCTCACTTTAAGAATGACTGCAAACTTTGAAGCACATAAAACTGTTTTAGTGAGTTCTAAATGCTGCAGCCACGTAATTACCCCATATTTTCACTGTATCATCCAGAACTTAATGGCGTGTTCCCCAATACGTCTGCCGACCGACGGCTTCTCAGCCGGGCGTCTGGAGACGGATCGGCTCGCCAGCCTGAAGGTTCCGCTACATCGGCTCCTCCGCCGAACGCGGCGCCGACCGACTGATCCAACAATATGGGGACGGATTAAAACACAGCAAATGAGTTTGTATTTTATTAATTGACTGCGAGCGCGCCTGTCTGCATCCTGGAGGCCAACGACCCGGTGTTCCCACTGCCCGCAATTAAAATCAGCTCATCACCGGCTCCATTAAGTTCCTATAGCGCCCGGAGCCGCCAGTCGATGTGTGGACTCTCATTAGGCACAAAGTCAGGGGAAAGGTAGCAACCACTGATTCTCTCCCACACTTCTGCACTTCCTCGTCACTGTGATTTACTTTTATCGTACATGTTCTGCCTGCAAGTGTGAAACAGGCGAGAGGACGATCACTGCCGTTCAGATCATCCCGAGGAGAATACCTCTCAATGTAAAGACGGGAGTCTGGAGTGTGAGCTGAGAGGAATCAAACCAAGTGCCTTTAGTCGAACGTCTCCAGCTTTAAGGTCATTTTGTGTTTTCGGATCATTGTCAAACAAAACATGTTCAAAGCCTGTTTATTTATTCAAACCTGATGTCAAGCTGTCAGCTTGAAATGAATATTTAAAAATCCCTGAGAGAGAGCAAAAAGCACAGAAGAGAAACCGACAGCGTCCAATTGAAGACTTTACATCACGGCGGTGCAGTGGAGCAGTGGTTAGCGCTCTCATCTCACAGGGACAAAACCTCGGTTTGACTGGGAATCAGAGTCTCCCTGTGGAGTCTGCAGGTTTCTCTGTGTTAACTTTTCTTCAGTGACTGTGGGCTTCATCCACGGTCCAAAGGCAGCCAGGTTGGGTTAGCTTAGGTTTATTCCAGGTTAGGTTAGCGTGGGTTAGGTTGGATTAGCTTAGGTTTAGGCTAGGTTAGGTTAGGGTAGATTGTGTTGAGTTAAAATAAAACATATGAGAGCAGGTTGGGTTTGGTTTGACTCGGTTAGCTGTGCTTGATTTGCAATAGATTGGATGAGTTTGGTTGGATTACAGTAGATTAGGTTAGATTAGGGTTAGGGTTAGAGCAGGCTGACTTGGGTTAGAGTTGCTTAAGTTGGGTTAGGTTAGAGTGGGTTGAGTTGGGTTAAAGTAGGTTGTTAGAGTAGGTCAGGATTGGTTGGGTTGGAGTAGGCTGGGCTGAGTTAGAGCTGGTAAGGTCGGTGGGTCAGTATTTTATACCGTCTTACTGCTAATAAAGACTGATTAAAGATATAATATCACAACAATGTTCTTGAAAAAAATGCTACAAGTGGGGAAAAGGGTACTCAGGTGAGGTGGGGAGGCACAAATTGATGGTTTGTCTGCTCAGGAAAACATCAAGAAGACTTCTCTCAGGCGTGATATTGATCTGGACATTCAGGGACTGAGCTCTGGGTCTGGATCTTGAAGCACCTTGTGGAGTCTCTCCAGACTGAGGAGCCCTTCTGACACACACCGAGAAATAAAAAACACAAACATGTTCAATGAAATGACATTTTTTACTTTGATCTCACTGAACTATCCATGTTTGTAAGCGCAAACGGGGCTGGCTGATGAAGAAGGGAAGTGTTCGTTGTATTGAGTAAGAGTGATGAGAGGGAAGTTTTTTTCCAACTTTATTTATAATTTTTAATTTACAGAACAAACCCCAACCCCAAAGCCCACCCCCCACCCCAAGGCTTTGCAGAAAAAGTAAAATAAAATAGAAGAAATAGTAATAATCATAATAATGATATCAACAATAAGAAGGGGGAATAAAAGAGGTAACTTCACAATGATTAAGTCACAAAAGAAGAAAAAAGAAACAAATCTATATGCATGTATACATGCACACACGCACACACATAGACACATATACATACACATACCCACATACACACATAGAGATTGGAGCATCGTAGGACATTATGCTTCTTGTGTTTCTCATGCTCATCCTTTGCACATAGAAACATAACAACAATGGAAAGGTTAGAACCCTTCAAATTAAGCACAGGGAGGAGAGAAGAAAAAGAAAAAAATAATCAATAGGGGAGTCTTTTTTCCAAAATATGACATTAAGTGAGGGTTATGGTGCGTTCACACCGGACGCGTCGCAGGCGTCGTCGACGCTTGGGACGCCTCGAAGCTGACGCTTGTGACGCTTCAAACACGATGCTTGACACCGGCTGGTCACAAAGCTCACGACGCTCTTGACGCACGTCAGTTAATTGGCGCGCGGGAGGCTGATTTCTGTTTCCAGCTATGGCGGATCGCATCAGGAGAGCGGCTTGGCTTTATTTGTTAAATAAAGCTAGACTGCGTCGTCGGAAAAGTCGCTATTGGCTGGTCTGCTCCTCTCTGCTCTGCCTGCAGCAGGGGGCGCTGCTGAGACTGACCGCTTGTGAGCGCTTTGGGACGGGGGAGGGGCTCACGCAGCACCCGCTGCTCATTGACGACAGCAACGAGACGTCCTGTCACGTCTCCAGAGCACCAGAGAAGGTTGCTAGATTTGTCGCTATTGCTTTTGACAACGTCGACAAAAAACGTCGCCAAGAGGCTTTGGAAAGTCGCCAGATTTAGCGAGAAAGTCGTCAAGTTAGCAACACTGGCCGGCCCGCATCGGTGCTCGGATCACTCGTAGTGACGTGGCACCGGAGGGATCGTCTCTGATTGGTTGACGCTTAGCGGCAGCGCGTCGAAAGTTCAGTTTTCCCAACTCTCAAAAAGCGACGCTCACGGCGCTCCTGACGCCGGGGACGAGCGTCGTGGGCGTCGATGCTCGAAACGCTTGAAAAGCGCTGCTCATGACGCTCCTGATGCGCCGCCCCGCCGCTCTACGACGCTCGTCCACCATAGACTTTGCATAGAAAAGCGCCGCTCAAGACGCTTGCGACGCGTCCGGTGTGAACGCACCATTCGACTTTCAATGTATTCGATAAAGGGTGTCCAGGTTTTCATATATTTATCTCGAGCTCTACTGTACCTCAGCTTTTCTAATGGAATCATAGAATGTACTGCTCTGACCCATTCATTAAATGAAGCAGGTTTCACTGACTTCCAGTGCAACAGGATTTGCCTCTGAGCCAATAAAGTTATGAAAGCCACCACATTTGTTTGGAGGGAGGTGGGTTGGCCTGTTGGAAACACCCCAGAAACAGCAACTACTGGACTGGGGTCTACTCTCACCTGGCAAATATGGGATATGGCCTCAAAGATCTTTGTCCAGAAATCAGCCACTGATCTGCACGTTCAAAACATGTGACCCAGTGCGGCAGGGTTATGATGGCATCTAAGGCACTTAGGGTCTGAGCCAGGATATATTTTAGCCAATTTCTCGTTTGATAGATGTAACCGATGAAAAACTTTGAACTGGATAAGGCCATGTCTCGCACAGAAGGATGTTGTGTGAATGCGTTCTGTTGAGTGTTTCCAGGTTTCCTCTGAGATTGTGATGCGTAGATCGTTCTCCCAAGCCAATTTAGTTTTCTGCCAAGAAGCGGGGTTTATACCTTGTATTAACTTGTAGATTCCAGCTATCCTTCTCTTAGCATCAGGGTCAAGTTCAAGAATTGAATCTATTGTGTTTTTGGATGTTAAAGTGGGAAATGGAAAATTTTTCTCGGCAAAACTACGTACCTGAAAAAATCTGAAGTAATGGTTTTTGGGGGGATTGTAATCCTTCTGTAATTTGTCAAACGATGCAAATGTGTTTTCAATAAAAAGTTCCCGGAAAAAAAAACCAGGCTGTTCTCATGCCATAAGTTGAAAGCTGTGTCTATTTGTGATGGTGGGAATAAGTGATTCCTTTTTAAAGGTGAGAAGATGCTTGACTGGCTTAAGTGGAAATGTTTCCTGAATTGCAACCAGATTTTAAGTGTTTTTTACCGCTGGGCATACAGTTAGGGAAGCAACACTGCCTGGTAAGGGGCTACTTAACATAGAGATGAGTGATATGAGGAGTCTGGGACAAGCTCCATAGAGGCCGGTGTGGGTCCCTTTTTATTTTCATACATTGAGATCCAATAGTTCAATTTAGAAATGTTAGCCGCCCAATAATAAAATAAGAAATTAGACAAACCAAGTCCCCCATTATATTTGGGTACTTCCAAACTGCTTCTTTTAATTTGTGTGGTAGTTTTGTTCCAAATGAAAGCAGTGATTAGGCTATTACGTTTTTTAAACCAGGTTTTAGTAAGTAGAATGGGGATTGATTGAAATAGATACAAAAATCGTGGTAATACTGTCATTTTGATTGTGCTGATCCTGCCAGCCAGTGTAGTAGGAAGCACTGTCCATCTATCGAAATCCTGTTTGGTGCGTTGTAGAAGCAATTTGAAATTATGATCATAGAGACCTTCATATGTACGTGTAACATTTATGCCCAGATAAGAGAAATGTTCTTGTTATAATTTGAAGGAGAAACTACTGT
This sequence comes from Salarias fasciatus, assembly GCF_902148845.1. Classification (NCBI taxonomy): domain Eukaryota; kingdom Metazoa; phylum Chordata; class Actinopteri; order Blenniiformes; family Blenniidae; genus Salarias; species Salarias fasciatus. The sequence goes on from NC_043754.1 coordinate 26,250,481, forward strand.
AGTCAATGGAAGCTGCAAGATGATTCATGGGAAAAAGTAAGCTTTTTGAGAAATTTAATTTGTAGCCTGAAATTTTACCAAATTGTTGAAGCATATAATGAGCTTCGGGATTGATGTGGTAGGGTTAGATATGTATGGTAAGAGATCGTCCGCGTACAGTGAAACTTTATTGGTTATTTGATTTCTGTCGACACCCTTAATGTCCTGTTGCATTCTTAAAGCTATGGCTAATGGCTCGATTGTTAGATCAAATAAAAATGGTGAAAGGCAGCACCCCTGCCGCGTTCCTCTGTGTAAATTAAAATAATTAGGCCTGGTAGAGTTTGTGCGTACTGAAGCTACTGGTGATGTATATATTATTTTGGTCCATGAGGTAAATGTTGGGCCAAATCCAAATTTAGAACGTACAGAGAATAGATAATTCCACTCAACCATATTGAATGCTTTCTCTGCGTCAAGAGACAGCACAGCTTCAGGCTGGTCCGATGAGTGAGAAGAGTAAAGTACACTGAATAGCCTACGTATGTTGTAAAAAGACTGCCTCCCAGGAATGAAGCCAGTTTGGTCAGGATCAATGATCTTAGATATAACTGATTCTAAACGATCTGCTAACACTTTGGTAAGGATTTTGTAGTCACAGCACAAGAGGCTGATTGGGCGATAGGATCCACAATCCAGAGGATCCCAATCTTTTTTCAGTACGACTGATATGGATGCCTGGGTCATGGAATTGGGTAGCTGTCTTCTGCAGATAATTTCCTGAAACAGTAAACATAAAAAAGGAGCCAGTTTATTGGAAAATGATTTATAAAATTCTGTGGGTAGACCGTCGGGGCCGGGTGCTTTCCCACTCTGGATCGAACTGATCGCCTGTATTATTTCTTTGCTAGTAATGGGGGCATCCAGAAAGGCCCGGTCCTTCGTATCAATTTGTCGAAGTTCTAATCCTGCAAGAAACGCCTGGATTTCAGCAGGGTGTGTGGAGGCTTGTGACGTATACAAGCTAGTATAAAACGGTTTAAATTGGTCGTTGATAGTTTGGGGATGTGTGCTGGTCGAATTTGGTGAGATGCGAATTTCAGGGATTGCGCTGCGTGCCTGGGCTCGTCTGAGCTGATGGCTTAGTATTTTTCCTGCTTTTTCACCATGTTCGTAAGATGTTTGTTTTGTTTTAAGTAACAGACGTTCAGCTTGTCTCATATTGAGGTTGTTAAATTCTGTCTGTAACAACAGTCGCTCTTTAACCAGCGCTGGTGTGGAACCTTGAGCTAGTTTATTGTCAGTTTGCAATATCTGATCTGTCAGTTCTGCAGAGCGTTTAGTTCGTTCTTTTTTCTTATGGGCTGCATATGAAATTATTTGGCCCCATAGATATGCTTTGAGCGACTCCCATATGATTGTGTATGACATCCCAGGAGTACTATTAATTTCCAAGAATAAATCTATTTGATCAGATATGAACTTAGTGAATGAATTATTTTTTAGCAGTAGCGGGTCAAGTTGCCATGAACGCTGAGGCGCAGGACTATTTGGAAATGTTATGTCTAGTTGCACAGGGCAGTGGTCGGAGATCACTATGCTATGGTACTGACGGTTACAAAAGAGATGGCTCTGTGATCTGTGATGTGTGAGCTCTGTGATCAATCAGATAATAGTCAATTCTTCAGTATGTAAGATGAACTGGTGAGAAAAAGGAAAATTGTCTGGTAGTGGGATTTGCGTGTTTCCAGGGATCAAATAATTTGTAAGATTGGCTGAATAATGACATAAGTGCTGCCGATTTGGACAAAGTTTGGTTTCTTGATGGATTAGACTTATCCAGCATCGGCTGCAGCACACAGTTGAAGTCCCCGCCTAATATCAGCCAATGTGAGTTAAGGTCAGGGAGTTTTTCTATAAGGTGAGAAAAGAATTCAGGATTATCCCAGTTGGGTCCATAGATATTCACAAGTACAACTAGGATGCCATAGAGTTTCCCTGATACAATGATAAAACACCCTTTGTTGTCTGGTATTACATTAATTGGCCTAAATGGAACATTTTTTCTTATAAGTATCGCAGCTCCCCTTGACCTGTCTCCAAAGTTAGAGTGGAATATTTGTTCTATCCAACCTTTTTTCAATTTGGAATGTTCGTTAGTACGAAGGTGTGTTTCCTGCAGGAATATAATATCTGAACCCAGTGACTTTAAATGAGTGAATACTCTGGTGCGTTTGATAGGATGGTGGAACTGATGAACCTGACTGAGCTTAATCTTTCAGTGTTAGTCATTTAATGCAAAGAGATATATTAGAAAGAAAAGGAATAATTCCAAATGCAGGTGTTTAATTGTTTGAAGGCCAAAAGCAGAAAAAAGCTTCCAACATATTGTGAAGTGGTGAAAAAAAAAAACAGAACTTGTGTAAAGATAAAGGCATGTTCCCCCAGAATAAGCAACACAGAACTGAAAACAACGGCCTGAACTCCCGAAGCTGACCTGTTCAGAACCCCAGGCCGTTCTGGCCTTACCTAAACTAAGGCTAACCCCAACCATGCTGTATAGCTGGGCTACCGCTTGGTTATACGTTGGGACCCCCAGAACAAATCCTGTGCAAATTGTGACACATGAACAATTTCGAAATTGAAGTAAATTAAAAAAAAAACAAAAAATGGGGAAGGAACCTTGATTAGTGTCGATCATTGGGGTAATCAAAGATGGGAGAAGTAACTCAAGAGGCAATAGGTAAGTAAATGAGCAGACTTAAAGAAATGCTCTTGACATTCCTCCACCTCCACACCCACATACATAAACATGTCTATATCCATGTAGCATATAAATATATACGTATATAAATGTGCACATCTGCACATGCACACACACACCCACATAACCACTATACTGCTACAGGAATGGTAATAATGAAAACTCAAATCTTTAAACCCCCGAAAATATGAAAAAATTCAAATGTGATACAAATTCCAAACAGTTTAGTACTTATGATAAAGTAAGACTCAAACTCTTCACGAAATGACAACCCAGGTTATGTCAAAGACCCCGAACATTAAAGCAACATCAACATATTGGGATGTGATCCTAATGTTAAAACTGAAAATATGAATATGAGCAAACAGCACTCACTCTCGTGTTTGGGACAGTTTCTGACATTATGCTCCTTATCAGGAGCTCCGCGGTGCAGCACTGTGGAGTTACTTCTTCTCAGCTGAAGCTCCACGCGCAGGAAAGTTCTGAGTGACGTAAGCCTGGGCTTCCTCTGGTGTGGAAAAAATATGGTCCTTGCTGCCATGCGTGATCCGAAGGCGGGCTGGGTAGAGGATGCCGTAGCGGACCCCCTCCAGCTCCCCTCGTTGTTGCGGCACACTGTTGTATCCTGCTCTTGCTTTGGCCGCTCGTGCTGTGTCGTCTGGGTAGATGAAAATATTTGCCCCGTTCACTTTTATCCGTTGCTTCTCTCTGGCGAGGCGGAGGATGTTGGCGCAGTCCTGACAGTAGTGTAAGCGGGCCACAGTGACCCGCCTGGGCTGTGGCTGAAGTCAACGGTGTGATCTGTCAATCACTGGTGGCCCCGCTAAGCCCAGCGCTTGTTGCAGAAGTGCCGACACGACAGCGGTGGTGCTTCCTTGGCTCTCCGGCACCCCCACAATTCTGATATTACTCCTTCTCGATCTCGCTTCTAAATCTTCGCACTTGTCCTGTAATGCCTCGGATTGTGTTTTGAGCCAAGCCACTTCCCGGTGTAGAGTAACAACATCATCCGTGCAGGATGACAGGCTTTTTTCCATCTCTGCCGTAGTGTTTTTCAGTGTTGTTAGCTCCGCGGCTATCGAACTCTGACAAGCTTGTGTCTCGGTTCTCACCATGTTTATGTCAGCTCTTAGTCCGGCCATCTCTTCTTCCAAAACTCCCTTAATCTCGGATTTAATGGCGTCACCAATGTCCCCGCGGAGCGATGACAGGAGCTCCTTCCTGAAGGTCCCGGTAGCTAGCGCTGTAGCCGGATCAGTAGAGGTTAGCTCGTCACGCTGGTCCGAGGGTGAGCCGTGAATACCAGGCCGCGGCGCGGATGCAACCTGATTTCGACTTTTTGTGGACTTTCCGGCCATATCTTGAAGCTGTGTTGCTAAATACGCATACAGCAAGATGTAAAAAAATTAAAAGAAAAAGATATTTGAAGAAACTGTGCCTATGAAGCTATTTAATTTAAAAGTTCTGGGGAGCTCAATCTGATGCGTCTACTCCATAGCTTCTCTGCAGGGAACCCCCCGAGAGGGAAGATTTTACCTCCATTCCTATAAACTTCTCATACAGTCCAAAGGGCCGAGTGTGGTTCTGCACTGCAGAGAACCAGGGGCCTCATTTATCAAACCGTGTGTAGAAATGGTTCTAAAGTCTGTCAAACGGTTGTAAATTCTGTCTTTTGAATGAAATTCAGAATGTGTGTAAGTACAAAAAAATCCGTATTGATGAAACATCCATACGTGGATCGTAGAACACCTGTAAGTAATCAGGGCTTATGAATCCTACCTGTTCTTCATCACCGTGCTCGTGCACGTTCAGGATCATTTTCTTTCAGAAATGCCTCAAATTAACCATAAATAGGAACGATATATCTGCATAAATACCTATTTTTTCCTTACCTTTCACACTTATGACTCTCTGAGCCGTTGCTGCTGTTTGGACGCTGAGGCCTCGGTGTCGGGGAGCTGCTTCCTGGCGTCTTTAACCATCCTGGAGGGTTTGGTGGTGGGAAAATGGCCGTCCAGGTCGACTTCCGCCTGTAGTTCAACACACAGCGTCACGGCGTGCAGCATCATCTGCCTCCACGGTCGTGTTACCTGGCTCGGCCTTTTGCGGTCACATGACACTGATTTGTGGACTTGGTTGTGCCTTCCTCAGGAGTTCGCAGCTTTCCGGTGACGTTCACTTCATACGGTTCCCAAGGCAACGGGAGCAAAATGGCTGCTCCTGTGTGAAGAAAATGCAGCGTGTTTAAACTTTCTGTGGGGATACAGTCTGTTTGAATTTTTTGCAAGGAAAATGCAGGAATTTTGAAATCATACAAGCTCCGAATACTTCTTGAGTGTTGCTAAATTGCGAGCTCTTTGAAAAATATGGGCCCAACATGAATCTGCTCGGCAGCGAAGGACCTGTTTAAAAATCAAAAAACACATCCTGGCCAGCTTTATATTAGTCTTGATCCTTATTCTAAGTCAAACATGATCCTCAATCCTAAACCTAACCAGGCTCCTGCCATGTGGAACCTGTTTCATGTCGGGAGGCCTCTTCTCTCCGTTCTCACTCCACCTTTCACTGATACATCTCTCTCGCTCTCTCTCTCTCTCTCTCTCTCTCTCTCTCTCTCTCTCTCCCGCTCTCTCTCTCTCAGAGTGGAACGTTTTACCTCCGTTCATCAGCGTTTGCTTTGAAAGGAGCATAATCTACAATCCAGACCAATAAATCCTGCGATGTGACCCTCACGCTGTTTTGGTTCATCCAGCGACTGCAGAGCAGCTCGCCATGGCTCAACTGCTGCGCTGCAATGCACCCTGGGAGTTTGGAGTGTTGTTACTGTGGGTTATATTAAAGTGTTATAAGTGTTGTTAATAGTTTAGTTAGTTTATTTTAGTTGAGTCTGCTCCATTAGAGAGAGGTGTGGTGTTTGATGTTCTCCTGCCACTGTTCCTGTTCTGAGAGTGTCAAAATAAAAGCATCTGCCTGGCAGTCTGTTGAGGTTAATAAGAGCTTCCTTCTTCACTCCAGTGCTGAAATGCTACTGGAATGATGTTCCTCATGTGTTCTGGAGGCGGAGGTAGACCCCTGCCATCCAGTGTTCCTCTTGAGGAACCGTTCAAACAACATTTCAGGTGAAAATGCATCGTTTCAGAGAAGTTCTGCCTTTACACAGCAACATCTTGAAAATGATATCTGTTTCTCTGGAAACAGCAAAAATGCTAAAAATCAAGGTAATGATCATCAGTGATCCCGGGAGAACATGGACCAGGACAAAAACCAGGGCCAGGACCAGGAGAACCTGGACCTGGACTCTCGCCTCAACATTTTCCCACTTTCCCAGTTGGAATTCCCAGGTTGACAGCATTCAGGACAATTTTTCCCACTTTGACGAGACTTACCTGGAACTGACCCACATGGAGTCTCCAGCGTTCCCAGTTCCACCAGCAGAACGCCGTGAATCAAGGTTCAGGTGACCTTACTGGAGCCTGCAGGCTGATGGATGAGGAGGTGAGGGGAGCAGGTGAAGCCCAGCGGGAGGCGGCTGAAACACTCACGTGATCCCAGACAAGTTCAACACACCTAATATGGTCAACTCCGGAAGTGGCCGTACTGGGGTGAGGAGGTAAAAGCACGTGCTGGAACCTTCAAGGCACCTCCAGCAGGAGATCGAACAGAACAGGAAATACTGTGAATAGGAATTTTTTAAATCGAATCTTTGAATTTATATAAGGCGCCTTTATGTAAATTTGAAGATTCGATTTTTAATATTTTATATTTCTCCCTTTTTAAGGGCGAAATATAATTTTCAAGTTTCTGAATCAAAAGAAAGAACAATTGCAGTGATAGGGTGCATATTTTTGATTTTAAAAATCTGGCTTTTTATATACAGGCAGTATTCACACCATGATGCTGTATGTTCTTTCCTTTATTAGTAAGCATATTTTAATGTTTTTAGGTCCTTCAAATAACAGAATAAGTTTGATTTTTGGAAATATTCTGTTTGTGTCTGCTTTATAATTGATTTTACATTTTTTTTCTTTTAATGAATTAAATCCCTATTTTCTGCTGGGTGTGATTGTTTCCCAGAGGTTATTAATCGTCTCACAATCATCTCGACCCTCCTCACGTCTGGCTGGATTCAGAGCGCGTGAAGCGGTGTTATTGTGAAGGCTCGGGCAGGAAGCAGCCTCGCATCGTGCGGGGTTTCGCCGCCGGGATCTGCAGCTCTGGACGTTTTAAGGTGAACACGTTTAGTTTGGGGCCGAGTTTCAAATAACGAAGAGGAAAAAGAAAGAGACGGAGGAGGACGAGGAGCGCGGCTGCGTCTCCCGCAGAGTCCCGCACAGACAGGCGCGGCCAGGACGCACAGACACACACACACACACACACAAACGCACGCACGCACGCACGCACACACCGGGAGAGTGCGCTCCGGACTTGGCTGGGTGTCACACTGTCGGTGAGCGGCACGGACGACGCTGGCGGCTGCGCTCCGGCTCCGCGCGCCTCAAAGTGCAGCAGAAAGTGTCGTCTGGCGGGATGCGCGTGCCTCCTCCGCTCCGCCGCTCGGGACTGCCGGCTGCCGGTCGCGCCACGCTGCGGTAGGTGAACTCCAGGAGACACGGGACCCTCCGCCGCCGCTGTCCAGGCGATTCCGCCTTGTGTTGCGCGGCGCGCGGCGTCTTTCCACCTGCCCGGATTTCTCTGGGAGCCCCGGAGAAGTGTGTGACCACCGGACCCTCCGGACGCCCGCTCCCCGCTCGCCCTCCTCTCCCGGCTTTCCATTTTTTTGCGCTAGGATCCTCATGTCTGAATTTTTAATTGGCGGATGACAAACCGCACGAGCTCGGTCTGCTCGTCTGTCCCCGCCGGTCGCTTCATTTTCAACACTCCTCTGCTTTTCTTTTAGGGGGGAAACGCGTGTTTTGAAGCCCGCACGCGCTTCGCCTCCCCCGGATGCCCACTGATTTGTAATTTTTTGGGGGACAGTTCCTCTCTCGCCTGGACGCGCTTTGGGAACGCGCGGATTCGGAGCAGGTAACTTTCTTCTCCCATGTGGGGAGCGCGCTCCGCCGGGGACCGACGGAGGACCGCATCTGGGTGATAAGACCGTTCTGAAGACCTCGACGGTGCGCAACACGCGCTGGAACACACCGACACGCGCGCGCGCGCCCAGATCCATATCTGTCTTTTGCGCATCGTCCAAGTTGAGGACCTGGAAGAACTGCGGAGGCTGAGACACCCGCAGAGAGGGGCTGCACCCCCCGCCGGCCTCCGCTGGAACGACTGGGATTTACACCTCGCGCCCGCTGGGGGATTTCTACCATGTCAGGTGTGCGGGATTTCAGATGGCCTCTCTTCATCTGTGTGGCAGCGCTTTCATGTGGTGAGTCCTCTTCATCCTCCTCCTCCTCCTCCTCCTCCTCCAGCGGGATCATCGCTGTGTTGCATAAAAAGTGCTGGGCTCGTGTGACATGCTGCTGCAGAGGTCGCTGCTGTAGCCATTGGTCATTTGTGGAGATGACCACCACCCAGCAGCCTCACACACACACACACACACACACACACACACACACACACACACACACACACACACACACACAAACACACACACACACATCCTGCCAGACACAGGTGGAGAGCTCTTCCCGGGGTGAAATCCTCCTGCAGGCTGTTCAAACTCTTTTTAAAACGGACTGGAGCAGCTGTATTTGTGGAGTGTGTGTGTGTGTGTGTGTGTGTGTCATATCATGAAACTGCAGGTGCTGTTCCTTCTGTGCATCAATAATAAAGTAGATAAACAGAAACATAAGGTGTAAAAAAGGAAGCAAATATTGATGGTCGCCTGTAAGGAGATGAAAACACTTAACGTGCAGGTTGTTTTCAGGATAGAGACGGGGACGGACTGCTTTTTGAAAAAGCACAGTTTGCCATGAAGCCTCCTTGTTGTTCCCAACCTGGGTATGAATCCAAGACTGTGGAATTAGACTTACACATATCTGAAGAGAACAGAGAACAGCCAGAACCTGCTGCTGTGCCTGCTGGTGTTTGGCTTCACTGTAATGTGGGGGGGTCCAGGCTGGGGGTCCAGGCTGGGGTCCAGGCTGGGTGAGGCTGCAGGCAGAGACCAACTGAAATAAAGGAGTTCATTAAACATCTGTCTACCTCCTCCTCCTCATTCCTTCCTCGCTGCTCGGAGTCTGTCACACAGCGAGCGGCTCTTATGCAACCCGCAGCCCTATAGTGTCCTACATAGAGAGAGAACCAAGTGCCGGGAAGCCAAACGTCCCAGAGATGATTTCCTGACATGACATGTCCCTGTGATCTAGTTCGACTCCAAAAACACTAATCCTCCTTTAATATCCAGCTCCTTTTTCTTTTTTTTTTACGGATGCAGCAGAAGCACAGCGGTGTTTCCTGCGCTGACTTGGCCATGCCTTGCTTAGAGGTAAACTGAGTGGAAGCACTTTCCAGTGGAGTGTATTGAGTCATTTAAAGCTGTATTTTTATTCAGATGTGCATATATTTAGACCCGGAGTGAACCACATGCGGGCAGAGTTCGTTTATTTCCTCCCGTCTTCGCTGCAGAACCGTCCTTTGCATCCTTCCAGGCTTTTTGCACCATATCTGCTCTCCTACTCATTTTCACTAAGTCTTGCCTCAATTTCATTACCACACAAAAGAAAACGCCTACGTGTGCACTAAAGCATATACTCTCCTTGATGGCTTCACCCGTCCGCTGCAGCCGCCTGCCTACACACATCCTCCAACGCCTGTGGTCAGCGTGGCTCGGGCGCCGGGTGGGGCGGCGAGCGGGGGGAGGACGGTGAGGACGGGAAGGCGGGAGCGGGTTTGGCGCCTGGCCAGGAGCGATGCGCCCGTACCGACACCGCGATGGGGGATATGGCCCGGTGTCGACGTCTGGACTCGTTAAAGCTCCCAAATTAGAGGAGAGTATTAGTGGCCTCGCCTGTCAGCTACAATACAGTTAGCCTGGTCCCGCCCGTTAGCTTAGCTGCTCCTAATGTAATCACGCTACACGCTACATGCTACATGCTACCTGCTAAAGAGTTTCAGGGCTCACACACCAGAGATGCTATATGCTACATGCTAAAGAGTGCCTCTTCTCCTCTGCTGTTTCCAAATGGTGGAACGAACTACCTAACTCGGTGCGTTCCGCCGAGTCTCTTTCTACTTTCAAGAGACAATTGAAGACTCAATTGTTCAGAGAACACCTAGGGTCTTAATCCAACCCCATGTTCGGGGAAGAATAGATCAGGTGTTCTAAAACCCAGCACTTATGTACCGCTGACTAAGTTGACACACACAAAAAAAAAAAAAAAGGGGGGGGGGTAGTGGCTCCTCTTCTGCAACTTGATGGCAACTCCCTTGACCAATCGCACTTGAATCATTTACTAATGGTTTCTTTCTTTCTTATGTCTGTATTCTTGCTTGTGTTGTACGTCGCTTTGGACAAAAGCGTCTGCTGAATGAAATTGTAGAATTGTAGAATTGTAGAGTGCCAGGGCTCACACACCAGAGATGCTACATGCTACATGCTAAAGAGTGCCAGGGCTCACACACCAGAGATGCTACATGCTACATGCTAAAGAGTGCCAGGGCTCACACACCAGAGAGGCTATATGCTACATGCTAAAGAGTGTCAGGGCTCACACACCAGAGATGCTACATGCTACATGCTAAAGAGTGTCAGGGCTCACACACCAGAGATGCTACATGCTACATGCTAAAGAGTGTCAGGGCTCACACACCAGAGATGCTACATGCTACATGCTAAAGAGTGTCAGGGCTCACACACCAGAGATGCTACATGCTAAAGAGTGTCAGGGCTCACACACCAGAGATGCTACATGCTACATGCTAAAGAGTTTCAGGGCTCACACACCAGAGATGCTACATGCTACCAGTCCTCGCTCAGGCCTTGTCGTCCTCCGTCCTGCCGCTCAGCAGAACCGTGACGTAGCTGCGAGGCGTCCGTGGCGTAGTAACTGTGTGTTGGTTTGTCGGGCTGGAGGGGGGGCTTCACAGTGACCTGTAACCTTCACACACCGTTTGCTGATGGAGTGTGTATCAGGCTCAATAACAGACAATCAGCACTGGAATGGCGGGCGGGCGCCGTCCTCGATGAGCGCCGTGTCGTTACGCCTCTAACCGCCGCCTCGCCGCGGCGTTCGGCCTCAGAGAGCTCCAGTCCCCTCAAACCTGCCCCCCCCCCGCCCCCCCTCGTCACAGTCCTGCTCCAAATAAACAATTTGTTAGGATAGCTCCGGAGAAAGGCGGGAGACTTTCTGGATGAGGAGCTAAGCAGACAAATCCCCAGGTGTGAAAAAGCAATATCATGGAGTGGGAGAGCGCTCCTGGGAAAACCAGCGCTGTAATGAATTCATCATTCCTCCGTCCTCACACCTGGAAGCTCAGGGTTTGGCTGTAAACAAGTTAAAGATTTATTCATTCCTGCTGAATATTTGCTGGAATTAAATCCCGACGTCTTTGTGACTGATGGCTTCGCGGGAGAAAGACCCTGATTCTGCTGTTCTTTCTCCTCCACATGAAGGTCAAAGGTCAGGCACAGACCGAAGTTCCTGGGGATGATGGGGATTTTTGCTCAAGGGCACTTCTCTGCTCCACATGTTTGCTGAGTGTTTGAAATGAGGATTTGTCATCCGTGGTCTGACCTCTGGGGGGATGCTGCTGCTAATGGACGCTTTTCACTTCTGACGGTCTGAGACTCACGTCTGAGAAGCAGCAGTTCTGGGGTTTTCTAGGAGGATCTGGACCAGGACCAGGACCAGGAGGATCTGGACTGGGAATAGGCTTTAACTCCATGACTCCGCCCTGTGTTTTGTCTCTCCTGACTCCAGTCTGATCACAGTGAAGACAAACCCCGACCCTCCCAGCCTCCTGGTTTTCTTGACGTGTTCCGATCTGCTTTTGACGGAACTGGATCCGATGGGATCTCTGGTATTGAGAAGCGTTGCACTAAACCGCCGGTGCTTCTCAGACGATTGCGTCAGTGGAAAAATGATGCAACATCCAGAAAAATGAGTCCTTTCTCTCGTGTTTGCACGCCTGAGTCGAGGTGCCACATTGGGCCGGTGTCGTCTCCGGTCGGACACATGATGAAAACGACTTCATTCTCACAAAACCCACAAAGTACCTCTGAGAGTGACTGCAGTCTCAACATAAAGCCACTTTCACTGAAACCTTCTGGTGTGAAATCCAGTGAAATGTCCTTGAAACGTCTCCTCTAGCTGTTGCATTCTGGGTATTTTTCCAAACTCTCCCTGACAGCCTGGCTTTGAGGCTGGTTTGATACCAACCCGGTAGTCAGAGACAGCTGTAAAAACAACAGAGCTTTCTTTGAAATTCCTGCTATTTTCTTGGAGCTTTGGCCAGATTGGAGCCTCTCGCGGGCCTGTTTTGGCCCACGGGCCTTATGCTTGACACTCCTGCATACAGAACATTTTAATTTCAAAGTGTTTGTCAGCATACGTGAGCGTGGAGCGCTGTGAAGCCCAGACACGGTGAGTCGGGCTGGAAGGCTTCGGCCGGCGTGCGGAGCTTCATTTGGCGGAGTGGTTCCCGGCATGGCGGCGGCGTGGCGGCGGTGGAGCGGCGGCGACCGCGTCCTCTGTCTGCTCCGTCATGGTTTGCATGTCGCTGCCAGGCTTCCTGGCGGCGGCGGCAGTGTGACTCAGCAGCTCTCATGTTCAGACCTGATTGATTCACGTGTGGTGAAACGAAGCCTTGCTGCGCGGCGTGTGAAGACGCCTCCTGGTCGTTTGGTGCTTTCGTCTGCTGCTGTACGCAGCGGGAACCAGGCCTCCATATGCATAAGCACTCTGGGCCTGGAAGTGAGTCAGCGCTCGCTGTTTAGCTATTCCTCTTTTGTTGTGCGCCGGGTTGATGTCAGGATGTTAATTTGTTGTTGGCGCACCTGTCACTTCCGTTCTGCCGAGCGTATGGTTTGTATATTTCGAGCCGCTCTCGCTGAAGGGAAGGAGCTTTCTGTGGCTGCCGGCGCCAGATAATGGTTAACCCGTGTGGAGCGCCACCATTTTTACAAGTGGCTTTTCTTTTTCTTTTTTTTCCTTTAAATTTTGGAGCTGGAGGCTAAACCGTGTGCGGCGGGACCCTGGGCTGCAGACGCTAAAGAGAAGAAGCTGTTAGAGGAACAGACAGCTCCTTGTTTTATTGGCCGCCTCCTGCTGTAATTACAGTCACAGATTTTTCCAGGTGGGCCCGTCGTTCAGCGGCCATCGATTTCCCTCTATTTAATTGTAACAAGCCAAAACTGGATTCCTCTCAGCGGAGCGAGTGGCGTGCCGGAGTGCGTGCGACGCCCGGAGCCGTGTTCTGGAGGCTCTGCGGCTGATGGATTGTGAGGACGACCTCCTTTATCAGCGCAGAGGAGCTCTCTGTGAGGAATCGGCGCCGAGTGTCAGGGCTCCAGGGCTGGAACGGGTTCAGCACTTGTTTGCAGTGCATTAACCCTTCTCCCTTCTCTCCTCATGAAACGCATGCATGTTTCAGTGCCAGGGGCCAAACCTCAAAAGGAATCAATTTAGCGCCTTGAATATAGCCTCATTTGGCTCGCAGTTTAGCAGAAAAGCCTCATTTCCATGGAGAGCACATTAAGTCCAGTAGATATACCTCATACAGTCACACAGCAGCCTTTTTCCTGAGCAGAAGATGAAGGTTTGCCTCTTTTTTTCTTCTTCTCCATCCATGCATCATCCAGGAAACTCTTCAGGGTTATTTTTAAACAGCTTCTCCTATCTGTACATTCTGTCCATCTGCCTTTTTTTCTCATATTAAACAGTGAGAGACGTCTTTTTTTTTTTTTCCCATTCGTTGTTTTTTCTCTATGGAAATAATTGAAAGAAAACTCTGCCGGGGATGATTCACCACCTGCTTCAGGATGCCGTGCAGAGTAATTAGACGGCGCTTGCTGATCAGTCACTTGAAGCGCGGAGTCGCCGCTGTAGCATTGTCTGCCTCACATGCATGTACAGTACGGAAACGTGAAGGGAGCGTCCACGCCGGGCTGCAGCGCCGCAGGCTCCCTGCTACCGGATGGAGAGTAGAAATGCACACGGTTTCGTGTTTATTGTGAAGCTTTTCCACCTCCTGCTGTCGTTACAGCTAGACAGTGTCAATCACAGTGTCGACCTGTCAATAATTAGAAAAATGTGAACATCAGATGAAGATGAAACTTATTCTGTCCTTGATTTAAGTTTTTAGGACATTCCAGACTTTATCTCTGCAAAATAGTAAATTAGATGTTCCAGTATTTGTTTTTTTCTGCTGCTTTAATAATCAGAGGACAATATAAAGAGCCTCACGGTAACATCCACCCTGAGCCTGGCGCCTCATCCAGATGGACTCTGTCGGACGCCTCACAAGCCGGATTACTGCTGGATTCGGTTTACTTGAGTCCATCGGAGGCAGAACTTTGTCCCGTCTTCCAGAGGACACTCCAGTCTTTCAGTTTTGTGAAGGAGTGGGCGTCTTGTTAGCGATTACTGTGTTGGATTACAAGCTTGTGAAGCATGCAGCTATAAATAATGGGCTATCCATGAATCCATCATCTTTATGGGTTCGTTTAACTCAGGGTCGTTGAGTCCTGGATCCCGGCTGGCTGTGTGAGAGCCGGTCTGACCCTGAGCAGGTCAGCAGTCCATCACAACACTCACAGCCTCTTTCACAGACAGGAAGTGCACATTTTTGGAACTGTAGGGAGAATTCAGAGTATCTGGAAAAACCTTCCAAAACAGACACATGCAGCTTTATATCATGAGGAAGAACTGATTAAAAAAAAAGAAATCCAAATATGAAAGAGTGGCATGTCTCTTCTGGGGTCTGCATGTGCAAAAAACACACCAATTAACAAAGTACCTGAATCTAAAGACCAGAAGCTATAAACTCTGGTGCATTAAATCAGTAAAAACACAGTAGAATAAGAAGTGGTTGCACTCGGCCCATGGTTATTTCACATGTGATATAAGAGATGGATGACTGAGGGAGGGAAAGTGTTCCTGACCTGAACAGCTTTACCTCTCAGGCTGTTTTGGTCCTGCCTGAAGGGAGCAGAGCGAACAGAAACTGCAGGGTGACCCAGTTCTGGACGGTCTGAACAGTCCACTCTGATGCCAGGTGTTGGTCTGTGTGAGGCTAGGTGTTGGTCTGTGTGATGCTAGGTGTTGGTCAGTGAGATGCCAGGTGTTGGTCTGTGTGATGCTAGGTGTTGGTCTGTGTGAGGCTAGGTGTTGGTCTGTGTGATGCTAGGTGTTGGTCAGTGAGATGCCAGGTGTTGGTCTGTGTGATGCTAGGTGTTGGTCTGTGTGATGCTAGGTGTTGGTCTGTGTGATGCTAGGTGTTGGTCTGTGTGATGCTAGGTGTTGGTCAGTGTGATGCTAGGTGTTGGTCAGTGAAATGCTAGGTGTTGGTCAGTGTGATGCTAGGTGTTGGTCAGTGAAATGCTAGGTGTTGGTCAGCGTGATGCTAGGTGTTGGTCAGTGTGATGCTAGGTGTTGGTCAGTGAAATGCTCGGTGTTGATCAGTGTGATGCTAGGTGTTGGTCAGTGAAATGCTAGGTGTTGGTCAGCGTGATGCTAGGTGTTGGTCAGCGTGATGCTAGGTGTTGGTCAGTGTGATGCTAGGTGTTGGTCAGCGTGATGCTAGGTGTTGGTCAGCGTGATGCTAGGTGTTGGTCAGTGAGATGCTAGGTGTTGGTCAGTGTGATGCTAGGTGTTGGTCAGTGAAATGCTAGGTGTTGGTCAGTGTGATGCTAGGTGTTGGTCAGCGTGATGCTAGGTGTTGGTCAGTGTGATGCTAGGTGTTGGTCAGCGTGATGCTAGGTGTTGGTCAGCGTGATGCTAGGTGTTGGTCTGTCTGTTGCTAGGTGTTGTTCAGTGAGATGCTAGGTGTTGGTCAGTGTGATGCTAGGTGTTGGTCAGTGTGATGCTAGGTGTTGGTCAGCGTGATGCTAGGTGTTGGTCAGTGTGATGCTAGGTGTTGGTCAGTGTGATGCTAGGTGTTGGTCAGTGTGATGCTAGGTGTTGGTCAGCGTGATGCTAGGTGTTGGTCAGTGTGATGCTAGGTGTTGGTCAGCGTGATGCTAGGTGTTGGTCAGTGAGATGCTAGGTGTTGGTCTGTCTGTTGCTAGGTGTTGTTCAGTGAGATGCTAGGTGTTGGTCAGTGTGATGCTAGGTGTTGGTCTGTCTTCTCCCTCAGACCGTCTCACATGCTGAGTCTGCTGCCTGGACTCTCTCTTCTGTCTCTGCAGCCTGTGGCGTCATGAGTCATCCTCCACCACATTTTCAGCACCTAGATTTCAAATCTGCATCGTCGAGAGGGAAGAAAGAGAAAGAGTGAGATGCACGGTGATGCGTCTTGACATAACAGGAGAGGAATGGCCACTTCTCGGACGCCCTGTGGGAGCGGCGTTCGCCAGGCGGGCCTTATGTAACGCCTTTATCAGCTTTTATTGTGGAGATATGATGGCACCAGCTGTGACATGCTCCCTCCTTTGTGTTGTTGCAGGAGTGTAATCTTTTTTCGTCTAATTCCGCTTGTCTCGACACAGCAATACAGCTCCCATTTAATAAGTTGTCTCCCCTGACAGCCGGGAGGGGACGAAGAAAAGGTTACCCCGAAAGTGGCTGAGTGGCTCTGGGAAGAGGCCGAGGTGGAATACAGATGTGAGCAGAGATGAGGGCTGACATTACGTCCCCGTATGGCCGTTGACACATATCCAGGGGAAGGCCAGGACCTCCCGTGTGTCACGAAGCGCTGGCTATCTCTGAGCAGCGGGTCGTAACCTCGCTGACGCCGTGGACGGAGGGCGGCGGCGCCTCCAAAGCTGCCGTGCTGCAGTCTGTCTCTCACTGGACTGTCGGTCATATCGACGGGCAGACGGGGCGGATCGTGGGATGAAGTGTTGACATGGACGCCACAGTCTGGAGATTAGCTTAGCTTAGCACACAGACTGGACAGCAGAGGACGAACCCGTTTACACAATGTTTTTTTTAAGTGAAAACACAGAACTCTTTCAGCCTTTCTGCTGTTTCTGTAGAAACTCACAGCGTTTTCATTGTCGCCGTGTAAACGTGAAACTTTTCTGAAACCAAAACAAAAACCAGGGATCTACGTAGATATTGGTCTCGGTTGATATCAGACATTTTTTAACACATCGGTATCGGTCTGATGAGTAAAACTGATATGATATGAACAGCTGATCTTCATTTCCTCGAGTTGCCATTGTGTGTTTAGATTGGTTTAAGTTGAGGAATGTTCAATAACAAGTTCAGTCACGGTTCTGATGTTTTGCAAAAATAAAAAAAATAATTACCTCTTCATATTCAATGTTTACATGGTTTTCAGTTAACAAAATCATCCCACAAGCCTGTTTTATACCAGTATTGATATCTGTAAATATCAACTATCGGTCAGTATTTTGATATTGGTCCGTCCCTAACAGAAATGATGCTTTCTCATATTTTTACTAAAAAAACCTTATTGTGGAAACGTGGCCTGCTGGCACTCGATGGTTTTTGGAACAGTCAATAACACTATTTTAAAATGATTTTAAAATACATAAAAATGGAAATAAATTTAAAGTTGAGGTTTAAATGATTCCGACTTCGCTGGATTTCCTCATTTCTCACCAGCGGCTGAAGATAAAGAAAAGATCTCAACCAGCATGTGATTCATCTTGAACGCTGATTCATTCATAATCTGCTATTCTTCTGTGCTTATGACATTATTCAAGGGCGGAAATCAATTTCTATTGTTGGTGAGACAATAAATGGGAGCTTTTTTTAAAGCGTTTCACCAAACACACAATGAAGCCTTACTGTTACTACGACTGCATGCTGCCTCATTTAAAGATAATGTGGTATAATCAAAAGTATCTGAAATTATGATTTTTTTCTCAGATTAAGGTTTTTTGATGGCAGTTTTAGTGATTCGACTGAACAGATTGTACTAAATGAGCAGTTTTCTACAGTTTCACTGATCCACCGGTATTAAAATGCGGCATTACAGAGCAGATCAGAGGGAAGAGTTACCCTGATTAAACTTATAAATAGATAATAAGTGTGTGTGTTTATATTATTATATATCAGAGTAGTTACGATTGAAACAATGCAAATTTCCCCTTTGTGGGAGAAATAAAGGATTGTTGAGTGGTGTGGCCTCGGCGCACCCGGAGAAGGAATTAAAAACAGTGGAGTACATTTCCAGGCTTGTTTACCACACTGCCGCTGACGGAGGCTTTATTTTCCACCACACATACTTAAAGCATTTGCATTTGCTGTGATCACGGTGCAGCCTTTGGAGTAAATGTCAGAATCAGTGTTATTCCCAGGCGTGTGCGAACGCGAGTCGGCGGCGCGCCGAGGTTTCGGAGACGTGGACGTTTAATACCGTGAGACATGAGAGGTAACAGGCGGTGGAAGTTTAAGATTAGATATGCATCCAGTTCGTGTCATTTGTCAAACTGTAAGGAGCGACGAGATCAGCAGAGTCACAACAGATAAACCATCTGCTGCAGAAGTGTTTCCTCCCCTGCTTTGCATACCGGCAGTATTTCCCAGCGGACCTCGTGTGAACGATTCCTCTGCAATCCGAGCCGCGGAAACCCAAGAAATATGACCAGATTTTTAGCTTTCAGCACATCTTGCGGCATCCCCTCGCTCCCTCGCTGATTTCCCAAAGCTGCAGGTCTGCTGAAGGACTGGGGATCGCTCTCTCCCGTCTGATATCCGAGTCCGGCTTTTCCTCTTCGCCATCGCAGACCAACGTCTGCATATTGCTGCGGTCTGGGGCCCAACAGTTGGTGACATTCTCTCATGTTGTGTTGGATCAATGGGTGCCTCGCTGAGGGTAAATAAAAGCCACGGCCGGCCGGCCGGCCTCTGCGGGGTAATTACATGTAGCCGTGGTGTTTTCTTCAGGGGAGGCTGTGAATGTGTCAACACAGGCGGCAAACAGTGAATCACCGCGGCCAACATCCACCGCTCGGCCCGGAACCCTCCAGCACGAGACCCGAGGCCTCGCCGCTTCCTGGACGATTTGTCTGAGACGTTCTCATGACCCATTTGAAGCGTTGTGTAAACTAGTTTTTTTGTGATTAGTTTTAAATATGAAACTAACAGAGTCTCAAGGAAGAAGAAAATAGCAGGCCGACATGTCGTCTCATGGGAACTCGGGATTAAAGCGGGCGGTGTGGTTTCTGCGGCGTGTTTCACCTGTTTGATCTGCTGCGTCGTCTACATGTTCCTCTCTTCTGAGTCGGTCCTCAGTTTGGCCGCGGTTCGGCGTTTTCACTGGCGTCCTGTGAGCTTCTGCTTTCAACTGGACCGACTTTATCGGAAACAAAACACTCAAATGTTTCTCGATTGGGTGTACTTGAGCGTTTTGTGTGAATTTGTAATTTTTGCCGTCTGTGGCCGTGTGGAGCTGGTGTGGCGTGTCCTTGGTGTGTGCACGCTGCAGTGGGTGGTGCTTCCCTCCACTGTAACCCTGAGATGAATCAATAATGTTGTCTGGGACTTTTGAGGGTTGAGTGTGCCGATCTGCTGGAAATACGGTTTGAATCTTCCTCTTATTGATCCTAACATGTGGAAAACACACGCTGTGCTATCGAGGCCGCTGTGGCACCGACGGCACTGAATCCACCCGGGCCCGGCGGGGGTCTTGTCTGGTTCGCACACACACGTGGTGACGCTGTGATCGGGGTTAAAATCCGAAGCAGCCGAGGTGATGAACGGCATTTTAACTCTGAAGTGGACTTTTGGCGTTGGTGTCATTTCCCCTACATCCGGCCCGCTCGCCAACAAGCCATTGATTTGGGATATAATCCAAACGGGCAGACTTCATCTCTGACCCTGGAAATCATTGTTAATTAAATTTACAATTAAGAGCTGGAACGTTTGCAAGGTTACGTCATGCAGGCGGCTCTATTTCTCACTCTCGTCCCCGTAGGAGGAATAAGACGTCGACTCTGAGCTATGAACCCATAAAGTCCCATTCAGCTCCATCTAAATATGGCAGGAGACGTGCAGAGGGAGCCGCTCGCTCAGCCCGGACCATCCATCGCAGGACCGATCCCGCCGGGAGCGACCCACACCCCACTCCGTCACCGCTGGTATTTCTGGAAACGGTTCTATACAACGCCGTTAACGGCACCAAAATGTAAAATCCGTCCCTCAGAGTCTTTAATCCAGGGGAGCGAGGAGTCAGGGGCGGAGTCTAAGGCTTTATTTACACTCAGCCTGAGGCGACGATTAGTTGACGCAATCGATCACGTTGATGTGAAATTTAAACTTCGATGTTGTTGTTGTTGTTGTTGTTGTTGTTGTTGTTATTGTTGCGGCTTGGCGCTCATCTGTCACTGCAGTGCACGACAGGAAGTGCTGGGGGCGGCGTCGCTCACTGTTTATGTACATCTCACGAGGAAACAGAAGAAGAAAAAACACATGCATTATGGCAGAACAAACGTACGGAAACTCTTACAAAACTTTTAAAAAACTTATTTCGTGGTGGCACTACATGAACACCGTACACAATCTGACGCCGCTGGATCGTCACGGACCAGAGGACAGGTGATCAACAAAATAAATAAACAAACAAGAATAAAGATATTTGGGACTAATGGAGAAAATTAATAGATTAGTCAACACCAAACATAATCGTTATTTTCAGCCCTACTGAAAAACACACAGGTGGTCTTTAGCATGTAGCATGCAGCATGTGAATGTAGCATGTGGCATGTAGCATGGTGTATATAGCATGTAGCATGTGGCATGCAACATGTAGCATGTAGCATGTAGCTTGTAGCATGTAGCATGCAGCCCATTTCGGAGCATTCTTTGGTGTTGTACAATTTTTCTCCTCCTCTTGATTTTCTGTCAGAACCTAATTTTCATTCTGTCCTCCCCTCCTCGTTCTGATTGGCTGTCACACCGAGCTTTCTGGAGCGGCCCTGCCTTCTGGTAGCGCTGATTCATTCCACTCAG
This sequence comes from Salarias fasciatus, assembly GCF_902148845.1. Lineage (NCBI taxonomy): Eukaryota > Metazoa > Chordata > Actinopteri > Blenniiformes > Blenniidae > Salarias > Salarias fasciatus. Next base: position 26,271,256 of record NC_043754.1, read on the forward strand.
TCCTGCAGTGGAAGCCAAGCTGAGCCTTTCCTTTGAATATGCAGAGCCGTTTGAATCGCGCTCATGTTCGGCCTTGTAAAATATTATCGGTCCACTTATTCCACTCTAATAGATTGGAATTAAAAGTTTTGCCCGGTTTGACTTGGATCCATACTTCCCCGCCGTGCGCTCGGTGCTTTGTGCCCCGCAGCAGCCGCCACATTGAGCAATGTCCATTGTAATCAATTCTTTTATTAGGTTACATAGGCTTGGGGAAAAAAAGGAATCCCTGCCTCTCCTAATAGCCTCTGCTTTGCTATATTAGCTCCAAAAGACATTTCAATAATTTCCCTATGAGCCTGTGAAACAGGATTTTCCCCACGCCGAGGCTGTCTGCTTCGGGCCAGGCTAGCATGTTAGCATCGGCTAGGAAATAAATAAAGCATTGGAGTAAACATGTCTTCCACGCTGTCTTTGATGAATAAGAAATAACTTGTTGCACTTAAACCTGTCCTAAAGCAGACGTGTTGCATTAGTAATACGGCGCTCTCGCCTCCCGCTGCCTGTCAATTCCCACATTACCCACGCTTACACATTCTGCTGGAGGAGCAGGTTTGGAGAATTTATACCTCATGCATCCACTCAAGCCATTAACCTTACAGCATTCATGCAAAATACATGCGTCCCCGCCCCCGCCCCGCCCCCGCCCCCGCCCCCACCCCCACCCCCGCCCCCGCCCGGCGGAGCTGCGACGCGCCGAGCAGTCCTCACGCCATTGTCCTCCGTCTTCTGTCCAATTACTGCTGCGTCACCCTGCGAGGTCCCGGCGAGGTCTCCGGGGGCAGCAGCCCGGAACGAGGAAATGATTGATTTGGCTTCCATTTAATTAACTAGAAAAATACCAATTAGAGAATATGAGTGAAGCTCCGCCGGTGAGGTGTGCAGTGGGAAGACGGCCGTGTGAGCTCCGCGTGTCAGAACCAGCGGTGGGCCTGAACAGAACCGGGGAGACGGTTTTCTTCGCGCTGCAGACCAACAGGGTGGAAATAAACCGCCTCTCAGTCCGAACGCACACCGAGGGCGCCGTTTTCCCACAATCTGCTGCAGATATGAAGAAACAACAAGCGAGCAGGAGGAAATCCGTCCTCACGTCATCCCTGCAGTGTGGCTGACTCAAAACGGCACAGGATGAGGTTTGAGATCGACGAGGTTTACAAGCGTAGGAAACTTTGGGAGTCACTGGCTTGGAATCAGTAGTTATAACAACCTGGATCATGGTAGGAAGCATTCATGTAAACCAGTACAAGCACAGGAAGAACATGTAGACTCAACACAAAAAGGCCTTCTCAGTCTCCAACGCTGGCCAGGCGCTTCGGCTTCAGCTTGATGCAGTCTGTCATTTGGTCAGTCGCTTCGTCAGCAGCGTCAAAACGCCTGCAGGATGTGAAGCTTATTGTGCTCACAGAAAGCCCCACACCTGGAATCGAACTCGGTCCCCTGGACGCGGTGCAGTGGTTAGCTCTCACGCCGGACAGTGGAAGTGACGGAGGCAGCCGGAGGGCCTCTGCCAGCGCCGGATTGAACCGTCAGTGTCGGCTGGGAGTGTTTTCCAGCCGCCGGCAGCGAGTCACACCTGGCTCTGTCTCCCGTTTGGTGTTTTTACGCTGCGAATATAAAACAGCCTGAGAGACCGGCGAGCGCAGAGCAACGTCCGGGCGGCTCACTTCATCTTGTCGCAGCATTACTGTCGCGCTCCTGCTTCGCATCGTCCTGAAATCGATCCCCCAAATATTTAGCGATAACTTTCTGCGACCTGGTGGGGAGAGGAGTGGTGTGCACGGCGGCTGTGCACGTGACCTCCAACCCCTCTGCGTCAGCGCTGTAACTTCAGCCCGGTACTGACCCGGACTCCAGCTGGAGGCGCTCCGTGTCCCTCTGTCTTCTCAGAACTTGCGGTTCTCAGGGACGGATGTTTGGGAATGGCGTTCTACAGTAACGCTCTGCAAGAGCCGAGCTACCTGTCTGAACAGCCGGCGCTCTGCTGCGGCTGGCGAACGTTTCCTCCAGCAGACCAGCTGGGAAACGTCCTGCAAAGAGAAAGAGAACTCCTGTGGGGAGCAGTGTTTATTCAGAAACAGATGCTGGAGATTGACTTGGTTTTGGGCGCCAGGAATCGGAGCCACTGGCCAAGTAATCATGGAGTCGCTGGTATTGATTAAGACCCTATCGAGCTCGCGCAGACTGTTCTCGGTTTGAGCCACAGGCCCGGGACATCTTGTATCGCTACACTTTCTGTGTTTTGGTTGCAGTTGGCAATTAGTATGAAGAAAACTAAATGCACCCGGGACAGAAACAGTGAGATACCTGAGCGTGGGGGAGGAGCAGTGCTCCACAAACGCAAAGAAACACTCATTACACTCAAATCAGAGCAGAGCATGAAGAACATGCTAAAGGTAATTAAGGCAGGAGAATAAATACTTTAAGGATTTAAAATCACAATTTTAAAAATGCACTTAGACTAGTGTACTTTCAAATCTTCCCAACTCGCCCACAAAATATTCCGTCAGGATATTAGCTTCACGTCACGCCGTTCCAGGACTTTACAAACATCCGACTCACTCGACTCCTCCAGCACAGAAACAAACATTTCTGTACGAGCAGGGGAAGCGCTTCAATACATCCGCTCAAAAATTGATCAGTGATTGATTTCAAAGAGCAACTTTCAGCCCAGTCAATGCAATAAAACGGACTGTATATACAGTAGTAAACATCCATCCATAGTGTTTCCTGTTGAACATGTAAAAGACACAAAACAAACAAAATAAGAAGTCTACACCGAATGTCGAGCACAAGCTATTGGTAATCTGTGTTTAAATGCAGGAAAAAGGTGAGAAAGGAGTCAAAACTTTGTGGCTTTTCGTTGGTTTCCGCTCTGCCTCTGACTGGCTGCCCAGTCCTCACACTGCTTCACCCCGTTTCTATGACGACGGAGCCCGAGTGTTTTCCAAAAGTTGTTTTCGGTCAGAGCAGCTTTGTCGTGTAAACAGGAACTGAAAACGCTGCAAAATGTTTCTGTGCTGAGTGAACTGTCCTCTCACCTCTCACCGGGGCGCAGAATGAGAAGCCAGTGATTCAGGAGGAGGAGGGAGGAGGGAGGAGGAAGGAGGAGGAGGGGGGAGGAGGGAGGAGGAGGGTGGAGGAGGAGGGTGGAGGAAGGAGGAGGAGGGGGGAGGAAGGAGGAGGAGGGGGGAGGAGGGTGGAGGAGGGTGGAGGAGGATGCAGTTTAGCACCAGATTAACTGAATCTATGTTTAAGTTTCAGTCCTTTCTGAACCTCTGCATTGTGTCACGGTGAGGAAAACACATTCTGCTGATTGCAGAGTGAACCGGAGTCAGAATAATAAACGTGCACATTCTTTGTATCCGCTCTCAGCGATCACACGGCGTCAGACTGCCAACCTTTAAGAGGCTTAGAATAATGAATTAGTCACGCAGATCTCTGAGGACACCGAGTTTGGCCTCAATGCACGGCGCCAGATAACGACTCGCACAATTAAAAAGTTTTTCTTTATTACTCTAATTCTGGAATACTTCAAATCCGTGGGATTGCTCGTTTGTTTGCCATGGTTGCTGTTTACCTCCTGCATGTGGTTGAAATGCATCGACCAGCTGGAGTCTTGTGGAGAACCATGAACAGAGGTGTGCATGAGTTCAGAGGCAGACTGAGCAGGAGAGTTCCTCTGATGCTGTTCCACTGCAGCATTTACCGAAACGGCTTCCAGACTTCAAACCTGCACTTCAAAGAAATACTCCAGCACATCCAGTTTGGTTTAATCAGAACATTTCAATCTGCAGCTCATAGAAAACCATCAGAAATGACAACAAGACTCCGTCGAGATGAAGCAGCTGCTTCAGGTTCTCAGCAGGCGTGCAGCAGTGGAGACAGAGCAGCGCCGTCAGGAATCTTCCAGTTTCCCTCAGTTGAAAAGTCAGTTTTCTCGTCTCATTAGCTGCAGAGATTTCCATCTGTTCCGGTAACGTTGTGGACCGGCTCCTTCATGAGCTGAGACTCTCCGTCCAGACAGGCCCTGCGTCTTCAGGAAGTAGGCGGAGTCGGTGGAGGCCTGCAGCCAGCCAGGAGTGGAGATCCGGCCTGCGAACAGCGATCAGGCTTATCAGCCTCCGATAGGGCCCTGGGTCTGGAGAGCAGCGGAATGAAGCTGCTGATGACTCCGGAGAGACTCTCTCCTCATCCGCGCCCTCCCTCACAGCTCGGGGAAAACCCCGGTCTGAGACCGAGTGCTTCATGAAGCCGCGGTCGGCTGAGCCCGGTGGGAGACTCCTCCAGCGGCCCGAGGTGAACCCTGCACCTGAACCCCATCAAACGCCTGGGGACGAGGGCCGCCTCGCTCAGGATCACCGCCGCCGCTCACCTCACGGGCAGCGCGGACAAAAAATAGGTACTGGAGCATCCTGTGGAGAGGCTCTTCAGAATAAAAGCATGTGGAGCTGTCATGGTGCAGTGGAGACTTCCTGCTGTGCTACAGCGCTAAAGAAGCATCTGGCTTCATTAGACCGCTCCAGTAGATTGAACATTGCTATGTTTGGTCTAAATGTATATTATTTTAAATAAGAGCCACTTCTTGGGAGCTCAGTGTGGGACTTGAGATGCTGGTGGTTTCACTGCAATGCTTTAGAAAGCTGTTTACACGACAGCGGCGCTCAGAACCACTGAAAACACTTTTTCACGTTGAGGTTCAGTATTTGTGTGCCAGGCTTCATCTTAACTGAGATTCTGTCTTTGAATTAAACATCAGTGTTTATTAAAACCCACACAGTGACTCTGATATAATCAAAATAGGTGTTATGGACTGATGACCAAAGCTGTTCCTGATGGGAATTTAAACCCCTGAAGGTCTTTTCCATCAACGATATCAGGCCTGCTGGTGTTAAAATAATAGAAGATGATGGAAAAAAAAGAAAACGACCATTTTACCACCATGATTACTGCTTGGCTTGTTCTCTGGACCTTTTTAAAATCCGTTATTGAAGCTCGGCTCGGCTCGTTCAAGGTTAACCAGCAGCCATCAGTCACACGTGCACTCCTCCCGGTTCTCCGCCGTGCACGCCGGCCTGCTTCACATTAACCCAATCAGCTGCTCCTGCAGCTGCCTGCAGATCGCCGCCTCCACCCGCCTCCAGAATCAGCCTGATGAGAGCCAGGACCGATTACCGGCAGCGTTCTGCTCATGAGCCCTCGGCAGCAGCTGCTGTCCGCTGCAGACATGTCCTGGCTGTCCACCGCGGAGGACAGGACGTTCTCCCACTCCGCTGCTTTATTGGACGCCACTTTTTCCCACAGCAGAACCCAGATGGAAAACTGCCACGGCCCGAGGAGCGCCGCTGTGGAATGCTTCCCGTCAGTATCCATCAAACGATCCGGGCACTCCATCAGAACGGACTCCCAGAACACAAGTTTGGCGTTTTCCCCTGGAATGGTCGGCATGTGGACGGTCCTCGGCCGTCACGGCGGCCGGTGGTAATCTTCTGGCTGATCGCTGCCTGATTTCACAGCGTCAGGTCCGATCTGGCCCCTGGGAGGACTTTACAGACTGTGACGCCTGCAAAGACAATGTTAATTCCAATTTCCACAATAAAATTAACTGCTGTTTCTAATTCTTCCGCTGGGGATCGCTCTGAACTCCACGGCGAGGGAGGAGCCAGCCGGGAGGCTCGCGCATTAGCATCGTGAGCGCAGCAGGCCTCCAGCTTCAGTCCTGTGGTTTTGGGATCTTTTAAGGAGGCGTGGTTAAAATGGCGTCATATGGAAACTCCTGTTTAGGTTTTGGAGTTCAAAGTTCAGCTCTTCATCCTGCAGTTAGAGATGTTTTCAACCAGGGCTGCTTTCCTCTCATTTCAGGTCAGAGGTCATGAACAGTCCTGTGTCATCTTGAGACGGTCGGACCGGGAAAACAGAGCCGTGAATAACCTTGAATTTGAAACATTAAGATTTTCCTTTTGTCCCTTATTCTGAAGAAATGAGTTGAAAAACACTTCTGTTTGCCTGGTTTGACCGTGTTGGAGCCGGTTTAGGCCGGTTCTGGCCCTCGGACCGGGTCTGGGCCGGGGTGTCCTGGAGCCGCTCCACGCTCCCGGTTGTTCAGCATTGTAGATGCGCTCGCTCCCGTTTTATGGCGGCCGGCGCTTTGTTAGCATCGCGCCGTGTCCAATAAAGCAGGCGTGGAGGAAGGCCTCGATCAGGCGATAAACCGGGTCAGTGAGCCGCCGTCCGCGGCTCTCACGTGGAATCAGCGGCCGCCGCTCCGTTGTTCGCTGCCGGTTGAATTTCCTGTGGTTTTGGTTGACTGCTCACTTCTTGGTTTGATGGTTCGACTGAGATAAAGGAACCCAGAGACTCCTTCAGTCACACTCAGCATCTCCAGCCGCTCTCTTACAGTTACAGTTTATATTTTAACCTTCACTGAAACCTTGAAATAATGGCAAATACAATCGAGTCGCATCAATGTCGGGATTTTTATGTTAATTTATTTTATTTTTTTTGCTTTTTGGCTCAAAAATTAATTTTTTTTGTTCAAAAATTGATTTTCTTTTTTCAAAAGTGTCATCCTAGTTTGATGTTTAGATTAGATTAGCTGTCCTAAAACATTCTGCAAGAAAGACTTTATATGAAAATACTCTAAATTAATTTCTTTACTTTTATGCATACTTTCATTAACTAGTACACCATTAATATTATTGGTATAGTTTATTATTAGTATACACACATGGACACAATTTTTTGTACCCTTTGTCTAATGAAAGAAAATGTGAGTGGTCAGAGAAACAACTTGAATCTGACGAAAGTAGTAATAAATAAAAATTCTAATAAATTTAACTAATGAAAGGCAGACGTTGCTTTTCAACCAGGCTTCATCAGAATTATTAAAATATATATATATATATATATCTCAAGAAACAGGCCTGGACAAAAAGCATGGTCCCCCTAGAAAAGACTGAAAACGATGCGACCAGAGGGACATGTCAGTCCCAGGTGTGTCCACTAATGAGCATCACAGGCGTCTCCAGTCCTGTGATCAGTGGCTCCTATAGAGGGCGACAGGTGAGGTGGACCACACTCAGCATGGAGCAGAGGAAGCAGAGGACAGAGTCGTCTCAGGAGATGAGAGAAAACGATAGACCAGCTGTAAGACCGTCTCCAGCAGGCGGACGTTCCTGTGACTACAGCTGCTTTCATTTAGAAACTCAAGATTCATGGGACCGAATCTCGCCAACTATTTTGTCCACATGTGTAGTTCCAATGTTATGAGTTATGTACATCTAGTTCATTAAAGTAACTTCAAGTCACCTTTTAGATATATTAGTTTAACAGTAAAAATACTTCAACCACTTTTGCTCCTGACGGAGCTTTCTGTTTGGTATTTACTGAATTTTAAGAAGACATGAGGATGAAATGCTGGGTTTGAAGAAAACTACGTTTTTATGCTATGTGCTTCTTCTCTATATACAGACAAAGAAAGTTCAAAGTTAAAAAAAAGGAATCAGATATAATGTACATTTTTCTGGGAAACATGTCTCCTGATAGTCTGTCGGCATGATCACTGAACGTGTTCACCTGGTCTGGTGTTAAAGCCCCAAGAAACAGAACAAAACTAAAATAGTCAGAATTGAAGAATCACAATTTAAATCAGTCTGACTCCCCAAACAGATGGAGTCTGGAAAGCAGCATATCATCCGGATGCAGACGGGCTGGGGCCATCTTCAGTTGGATTTAACACCAGATCAAGTGAAAAAGTCTGATCATGACGTCTACAGACTACATCAGGACACGTATTTCCCCCAAAAATGCCAATCACTTCTGAGTCTCTTTTTTTTTTTTTGCTTTCTTTTCAAAACCTATGACTGTGTATAAAAGCAGAAAAATAATAGCATAAAAAACCCCAGAAATTTCATCCTCATGTCTTCTTTAAATAGCAGGATATTTTAAACTGTTAAAGGAATAAGGAAGAAATTGTTAAAAACAAAATCTTGCCATAAACATGTGGTTTGAGTATTTTATTATATATACTGTTAAACTAATATGGAAAAAAATGGATTTTTGAACAAAAAAAAAAAACATAAATTTTAAAATTGTCAAAGAATCCTGGAGGATTTCTGCGGCTGTTCTTCAGAGGAAAAAGGCTGCAACAAATACCCAGACAGAGGAGTGAACGACTGCTAAATCCCGCTGTCCTACATTGTAATCTTCTTTCCTAAATATAACTTTTCATCATGTTTTAAATGGACATAAGGTCTCCTGAACTAGTTTAATCTGTGCAGTGAAAATGATTAAACCCGTTTGTTCCACATTTCAGAGGAATGGTGATGCGTGAGGTGTTTGCGTTCGTGAAGGAACATTTTACACCACGGAGGCTCTGAAAACACGAAGTCACCGTGTGAACGGGCGAGAACGAGACTTTCTGGAGACATGTCCTCAGAAGAGACGCTGCTAAAACAAATGGAAAGCAGAGGCAGTTCCTGAGATCACTCATTACTTGAATATTTTGCTGAAAACCACAGATTTTAGTTTGTTCCTTCTGCCTGTGGCTTTTGAAGCGTTTGACGGAAAGGAAAGGACTTGCTGGCTGAAAAGGGGTTAACGGGGGTGGAAGAGCCGCGACCCCGGCGTGGCCTGCAGTCAGCGCTCCCTCCGCTCGTCTGCTGGTCCGTCTGTTGCGTCCGGACTCGTGTCCCTGCCTCGCCGACTGTCCGGGGGGAAGCGGCGCCGCGGCAGATGCTGCTTCGCTCCCCGGCGCCGCTGACTGCGGCCGGTTAGAGAACAGGCCTGGCGCCGCTGCTCGCCCCTCTTCATCACACACCGGGGATTCAGTTTATACTCTCTCTCCACCAAACTCATTGATTACCTGAGAGGACAGACTGTACTTTTTCTCTTTAGCTCTGCAAGTAGAGCAGGTATTGACCGGCGAGCGGGCGGCCCGTTCCACCTCTGACCGTCGGAGGGCGCGACGTCCAGGAATGAAACGGGGTTTGATACCAGGGACGAGGGTGACCTCTGACCTTGAGCTACCTGCTGGTACCGAGAACCGACCACTAACTGGCGTAAAGCCTGATTCTGATGATGGCTAGGACAAGTCCCGTTCATGCTAATTTGTCGCTAACCTGATCAAACAGGTCACTGTCAGGACTTCACCACTCCCATCCTCCCATCCTCCCATCCTCCCAGAAGTTTAAAGTCTTTTCAAATGTTTAAAAGCGTTGCTGCTTCCTGGACACCAAAAAGGAGGGGGGGGGGGGGGGGCATATGTGCGTAGGAAAAAATAATATTACTGAGATGGTGATTTTCTCATAATATTTGTATTTATTCAAAACATTTCAAAGTGCAAAAAATATTCATTCATTCATTTTCTGCCGCTGCTCCCTTTCGGGGTCGCGGGTGGCTGGAGCCGATCCCAGCTGCTGTGGGCGAAGGCGGGGTACACCCTGGACAGGTCGCCAGTCTGTCGCAGGGCTGACATATATAGAGACAGACAACCATTCACTCACGCATTCATACCTAGGGGCAATTTAGGGTGACCAATTAACCTACCATGCATGTTTTTGGACCGTGGGAGGAAGCCGGAGTGCCCGGAGGGAACCCACGCACACACGGGGAGAACATGCAAACTCCACACAGAAAGGCCCCGAGCCCCGGCCGGTATTTGAACCCAGGACCTTCTTGCTGTGAGGCAAGAGCGCTAACCACCACGCCACCGTGCAGCCCGTGCACCGTGCAAAAAATATATAGAACTTTTTTATGTAAACAACAAATGTGCCTGATAGACTTTACAAAGTTCTGCAGCAGAAATCTGGTCATCTTCAGGTGATGCTTCCCGAAAAAATACCCGGAGGGAGGAGGCTCCTGCAGCCGTCTGCTGCACTGGTGCTTCTCTGAGCCGCCGCCTTTCAATGGCCGCCTGTCCTTGGTGCTAATGTCAACATCACATCCACAAAGTGTGCAGTAAGCATGTAAATCGCCTTTGCTGCTCCTGCTATTAAATGCTGCTCTTTGACCACTGTGAGTGGAGTGACGTCTGTCTTTTCATCATGTTGAGTTCATCTAGATGCAGCAGCTAGCACACGGAACAGGGGCGGCTTGTTTACATTTTTTCAATCAATGAGAAACCAGAGAATTGAGTGACACTGCTGTTAGCCAGTCACTTTTAACTGCGTTTCTTTTTTTTTTTTTAACCAAAAGTCGTACACCATAGGAGGATATGCAGTGTTGCATTCAGGTGCCACTCTAAAAAGGAGGACAAATGAGCGTCTGGCTTGAGGCTGCGCCGGACGCCGGACAAGGCGTTTAAAATCCGGACCACCCTATCCTGGACTGACCACTTTTTTTTCAAACACGTGTTGAGTGTTGTTTACATGGACGATGATGGGATTAAAACCCAGATTAAACCACCCTCTCTGATCCGATCGGATGGCCTAAATATGATCAGATTAAAGTGTTTACATAGTGAAAGTTTAATCTGGGTGGCATTTAATAATGGCCCATGTAGACACACCGACTGTCATTGTCATTAAAAAAGGCCACAGTTACTGAAGTTTTGCTTTAAAGTGCAGCTGATGGATCATATAAGAGAATATTTCCCTCCCTCTTCTCGCCTCTTGCTCGTTGTTTTGGCTTTTCTGTTGGCATTCTGTAATTTTCGGTAGTGTTCGGGTTTAATCATGATTAGCATGTAGCATGTAGCCCAGCTCAGAATAAGCTCCTCCCCGTCATTCATCATTCGGCCATCGCCCTGCTCTCTCGTGCGCCTGCTACCATCAGTGACCTTTGACCTGCAGCCGCCGGGTTAGTTGAAGGTTTCCAGCTGCCGTGACTCTGCAGAGAGAAGAAGAAGTCGGAGAGGTCTGACGAGTGTCTGCTGCTGATGGGCTGGGCGTGGCGGCGCCCCGTGAGCCCCGCGTCGACCCGGACCCCCCGCCGGGCTTTCTGGGGCTTCATAATTAATTACTGCCAAAGTGTCAAAGCCGGCGATCCGCCGCTCCCCGGCTGCACCGCCGGAGAGGCTGTCAGTCGTCAGCCGGCGGCGGCGCGGATGGATTTATCCGTGCAGAGTAAAGAAAACATATCAGGAATCTAAATGGAGCAGCTGCTTTGGTGAAACTACCGAGCGTCGCTTCCTAATCAGACGCTCATGAAAAGCACACATGGAGGCATGAAATGCGGAGGGAGATTTCAGTCTTTCATGTTGAAGTTTCACTTTTATGCAGTTCAGATGAAAGCAAAATGCAGATTTCAGGCGACTGGAAGGAACACAGCACAATTCACAATCCAGTCCAGTTTGTCCCTGCAGAGAGAAATCGCTGGAGTCCGGGAAGAGTTGGAGAAAGTCCGGTTTGCCCCCGTCTCCATGGAGATGGAGCCCAAAGCGGTTCCCCTCGAGAACCGGTGAGCCTGGAAATCATTAAATAAATCGATGTTTAGCATATTTCACCAGGAAGCAGATACTATATCAGCATTGATCTCTGTATCGGCCGATATCAGTCATGTTTTTTTAACAACAGATATCTATTAGAGAATGTCGTCAGGACGTGATTTGATATTTCTGATTTAGCCAGTTACACAGATTTGAGTGTGAAGTGATTTAAGTTTTAAAATGTTTGATTTAAGATTAAAAACTGAAAGTTAAACTAAACTTTCATGGAGGAAATTGACACAAGTTTTAAAAACTTACCAATACTCCGTTGTTGAATTATATTTGTTTTATATTTTGCACGATGACATTTTGGAAAATAAAGAAACTCTGAACTTTTTCATATTCAAGGTTTACATGATTCTCAGTAAAAATCGTCATAGACGCTTGATTTTTTTTCTTTTTTTTTACCAATATCAGTAAATATCAGCTATCAGCCATAACTGCAGTATTAATGTTGGACATTACTTTGGTCATAATTTCTATATCATTTCCATTTACCTGGTTTATTTTGCCCTGCAGTGAAGAAGCTGCTCCACTACTTCAGTCAGCTGCTTCTTTAAAAACACCTCTTGCCAGCAGAGCAGCTGTGTTTTCTCCCGGACTGAAGAGCTGTTCTGCCGCTGTGTGCAGGCTTCTGGCTGTTCCTGGTGGTTTCACCTGCGAACGCGAGGACAGTGATGAAGATCCGCCATCCGGGAAGCGGCTGTGCGGCTGCAGGCGCGCCGTTACTGTTGTGTTTCGAGGAGCGGGGGATCTGACAGCGTGATGCCGAATGAATGATGGGAGGTCCAACTCCCCGAAACAAGCTCCCCGGCCCCCCCGGGGAAATCAAACACGGCGCAGGCCGCAGGAGCAGGGCGCGCCGGCGCGGTGGCTGTTGAGGAAGTCATCCTTCACGGCCGCGCTCAAACTCGCCAGAGGTGACGGTTGTCCCGGTGAACCGGCCCACTGAACTCCTCATGACCGCTGTAGTTTTAATGAGGATTAAAAGCGGAGTGCTGCTCCATTTTCCTAAATTCCCCCGTGTTTGGCCACATGTTGGATGAGTCTGCAGCCAGCGGTTAGCCAAACGCCTCGAAACCCGCTGCGTCACCCAATCATTCCCAAAAAGCCAATCATTAGCTTAATGCTAACAGCGTTTCTTCTTTGATTAAACCTTCCTGTTCACCACATGATTACATTAAAAGGACGTTCTGGGCAGGTCGTGAGGTTCCCACCGAGTAAAACACCAGCAAAAACTCACCACACACACTTCCTCCTGCTGCCCAGTCTGACCTGCTCAACAGCAGAGAGCACATTCCACTGCCGGGGGGGGGGGGGGTTGTGGATTATGTGTGTGTGTGTGTGTGTGTTGAGGAGCTGGTGGTGGATGAATGTATATAATGTAGATTTTTGATGCAATATTATCATGTAGCCCTCATATGTGATTAGTTATTTTGGTAAAGATTTATGCATATTATTTCACCCCTGTGTTTTTGGGTCAGTGCGGCTCCTCCTGATTGGTTAATTGGGGCGGGGCTGTGCTGATGTGAGGCCAGCCTCATGCAGGGCTGAGGACAGTCAGAGGGAGGCTGGGAGGAAGTGCAGACAGGGAGGAAGAGTGTGATTTTGCCAGCCTGCTGTGAGGCTGAGGAAGGTGTTTTTCTGTTGTTGTTTTTGGAAAGTGACACTCCAAATAAGCTTCAGCTTTTTTTTAAAGAAGCTCTGAACTTCATCCTGTTTCTTTCCACCCTACCAAGCCTTGGTTGGTCACACCCCGGGTTCAGGGCGACCACTTGGTCCCTCACAGAGACGTTAAAGGCTCCTCTTTCTATTATTACTTGTTTTTTGTTTTGCTTGTGCCAAGATTAAATTTATTCAACACTGTGATACAAACACAACATAAAGTTGAACCACGGCAGCGTGGGAAAAAAACAAACAAACATAACAGTGACTGAAAAATATTTTAAACAATCAAGCTGACGCCCTCATTCCTTGTTTCTTTCACATTCTGACAAACAAGGCATCAAATATATTGTGGGTTGAAAAATGAAGACGTAACATTTCAATCTATTAGGAAGCTCTTTTACTTCTGTAGGAGATGACAAAGACAGAAAAGCCCCGGGGGGGGGGGGGGGGGGGGGGGGGGGGGGGGGGGGGGGCACACTGCTCCTCGTCCTGGACTGGAGAGGCACTGTGAGATTGTAAAAGTCCTCATCTGGACGAGTCTGTGCCTTTCTGAAGTCACAGCCCAGCTCTCGTCACTCCAGCTGGACTTTCCTACCTTGTCAAAGAAGACACTGTCCGGGACGGCAGTGCACCGGCCCCGTGGCGATCGTACAGGGAGGCCGTTGGAGGGGAAGCTGCTGTGGAGGCTTGAGAGCGGACTTGATCTGTGGTGGAGGTGGACGGTGTGCGATGCTGGCTGGATGTGCTGGGACGTCAGCCAGGAGCACGGCTCAGGCTCACTCGCCGGTCGTTCAGACGACGGGCCTGGGAGCTGGCCAGCAGCTCCAGGAAATGACCAGGATCCCGCAGTGGTGTGGTGAGCCCCGAAACGGACTTCCTTTCAGCTACCGGTGGGTGCAGGACGGAGTGGACGTAAGGAAGTTGGTCTGGCCATCTAATGCACACCACACATGGAGTTGCAGCTCCATGTCCATCCCCCATCTCCAAAGCAATTTCCAGGTCTTTAGTTGTGTGTTTTATTGCGTGTTCGTAGTTGCACGTAGCTGTACATGAGTTAGCCAAAGTCCAGCACATCCTGGCTTCTCTGATCGTCACTGAGTTCCCGAGCGATGGCCAAATATTTCCGGTAGTACTCAGTGGCTCCTCCAAAGTCCTGGAGCAGAGTGTAAGTATTTCCAATGCTGTGATAGAGTGTCGAAGGCTCGCTCGTTCAGAATCCTGGTGAGCACCAGTGTCCTTTTGTAATGGAGCACTGCCGTGTCATATTGGCCGAGGTGGACGTATGCGCCGCCCAGGCTACCATGGGCCCGTCATGTAGCTGACTTGTCTCTAAACACTTGTGCAATGAGCAGTCGCTTCCTTTGTGCAGCATCTGCACGTTCAAAGTCACGCTGGAGATGGTAAGTGTGGTCAAGTTTTCCCATGGGCATGGCCCTCGGCTGCCCGATCGCCTAGCCCGATGCCGCGAGGCACACATTCCCCTCATCGTGCTGGTCAGCTTTCCTCAGCACCCCTGTTGCTTCCGCTGTGAAATGTCCTGGTTCCAATCCACTCCACTGGTTCTATAGCCTTGGTGCGGTCGACATTCCCAAAAATATACAGTGCCGAGGCCTGGCCAGCCTCATCAGGCTCTGGTGATGTCCAGATATCGTTGGCAGAATGCCACTGCGCCATCACGCCGTCCTACAGCCTGTAATGCCTTTCCAAGATGACCACGGGCTTCGGCCTCACCAGATTTATCTCCGATGGTACGTGCAAGCCTGACGTCATATTCACAGTTGGCTCGTCTTTCTAGACGTTAAGTGTTTGACTGATTTTTTTTCTTTTTTTTTTTTTTCCTGGAAGGGAAAAGTTCATTATAAATATAAACTCTGAAATTATGTTCAAGCACTCATTTACATTCATGTGGCCCAATATTGAGCCAGGAGGAGTCGACTTCTCTGAATCTGAGAGTGAAACGTTGAAGCGCCTGTATCTGCATGAGGCCCATAAGCTCAGAGGAGACCTGCTGAGTGCAGAGCCATACCGACGAGGGTCCAGAGTGCTCCGTCTCCTTAGGATCCTCAAGTAGGCACTGTGAGCTCAGCCCAGCACGCCACGAGAGTGCTCCACGGAGGTCGTGACATGACCCACACTGTAAGAAGTTAGTTAAATTAGTTAAATATTTTAACAACAATTTACTGTAATTAATTCACAGTACTGTAATTATTGCACAGTAATTTGCAATAAAACAAAACTTTACTGTAAATTCGTGGTTGCCATGCCCAAGGAAATACTGCGGTATAGCAGTAATTAGCTGTGGACTTTCTGTAAGCTAATGTGAAATAAGGACATTAAATTGCTGTGAAAATATTTACGTTGAATTACAGTAAAAGAAATGCAATTATTAATCAATTTACTGTAAATTTACGATTTCAATAAGTGTACTTTATTGTAAAATCTTTGTTAATTGTAATTTTACTGCACCCTCTCACTTTATGCTCAAAAAAGAAAACAGAACAAAATTGTTTTTTTTTTTCACTTTTTACTTAAGCTTGCATTAAGTAATATTGCGATAAGTGCAAAGTGCAATATTACATTTAACAGGCAATTTTTCTGGGCAGACATGCTTCCAACATATTAAAAACAAGCATGCAAGCTCCTTTACAAAATGTATAAAATGTGCAACAGAAAAAATGTGCAAAAGTAAACCACTTACAGGAAATACAGATTTTTTTGGCTCTTACATAAAATCTAAATGGCTGAAAATGGAATCGAGGGGTCATGACAAAAGGGACACCCTTTACAAGCAGCTTTAAAAAATTATCGATTTAAAAATGTGCAACCGCAAAACTGTACAACAGTATAACCACCACAATTCAGGCACGTCTTAAAGGAAAAGTTCAACATTTTGGCAAACTGACCCATTGCCGTAACCGCTACAGTCATAGTCAGTAGGTCCACTGTCTCTAATTGTCGGTACAAGCTATTTTTTTAGATAGGCGGGGCACAGATGAGCTGCTCAGAGCTACGCTACGGAGGTTAATGGGATTTTTTGGTTTCCCTCATCAAACTCATGAAATACACAATCCAACAACAAGCTATGAGGTAATAACAGAACGTTACGAGTTGTTCTCATAGCTCTGCTCCACCGATCAAAAAATAGGCTGTACCGACAACTAAGGTAACAAACTCACTGCTGTGGCTGTAGGGGTTATAGTAATGGGCCAGTTTGCCAAAATGGAATCCACCGGTCCAAAAAGGACACAAGTTGTAAAAAAATATATACTGTGTGCAAAAAATGCATACACTGATACCCTAAAAGGATCTATGACCTGGTGTTTAAATCTTTTTTAGTTGTTCAAAATAACTGAAAATGGCAGATTTTCTTTATAATAAATGATCTGGGGAGAAGGATATTTTTATCTGGAATCAAATTCTTGGATAAGTCAAAGATTTGTAAAAAGAATTAAACAAAAACTGATTTTGATGCATAGCTGTTCCATCATAGATGCTGCTATTCACGTTCTTTTGTGTGTGTGTGTGGAGTAAGATTTTCATTTTCGAGTAAAAAAGGGTGTCAACTAAGGATCCAATACAATTCTAATTTTGAAATGGCTGTACTGTACCTCTGAATAAACTCCAAAGTGCAGGAACTGTCTTTAAGGTACTGAAGATTCAGATTGTAGAAGCTGTAGGTAGTAGGAGGAGTAAAAGACAAACGCCCGGGTTACAGGCCGTAGATGGATCAAGAAATGTTTGGGAAAAACTGGCGTTATATTAGCCTGCGAGCTGCTCTGAGGATTTCACATGCAAGATGAAAGACAGACGTAAGCTAACGTTAGCGTGGGTGTTTTGTATCCTATCAAACCAACCAACTAACTTGCTAGCTTACTGCAGCCACAGCCTCAAATCAAAATGTGGAGCAAACCGTGACACAAAACGTCCCTTTAGCTGAATTAGCTCACACAAACAGTTAATCAAACCAAGTAACCGTCAGTCCTCCGTGTGGTTGTCCCTCGCAGCCTTCGGTGAGGTGGGTCACTCCACCGGTTTGACTGTGTAGAAATAGAAGCGTCAGAGAATAAAGAGTAATTAATACGACGAACCTCACACGTTTAAAATGTCAATATAGTGAACGCAAAGGTGGAGAACGAGGCTGAAGTACCTTCTCTTGTTCTCGGCGTATCAAGTCCATGTACCAACAACAGTTTTTCTCAAAACACAAAAGTCAATCCTCTAAACCAGGGGTCTCAAACTCCAGTCCTCCAGGACCGCAGACCTCCATGTTTTCCATGTGTCCCTGCTTCAACTCTTCTTCTTCTTCTTCTTCTTCTTCTTCTTCTTCTTCTTCTTCTTCTTCTTCTTCTTCTTCTTCTTCTTCTTCTTCTGTAAGGTTGGCAAACTGGAATGGTGCACTACCGCCACCAACTGGTGTGATTAGACAAGGATGACACATAACCTAAATTCTAGTACAAAAAAAAAAAACAAAACACTAAATATGATTGCACAATTCAGTCTCCATCATAAACGTCCATAAAGCTGTCCTCCCTGCACCGTTAGCAGATTCTTGTAAAAGACTAACCAGGTCCAGTTTTTGTTTCAGTCTAATCAATCTGTACGAACTTATTTCAGTGGATATTATATTCTTGACATACGTAAATCACATGTTCTATTGATTCCTTCTGGTTGCAGAAGTCACAGTTACCCGTCAAGTGTCTTCCTGTTCTGAAAAGCGATTCATTCAGTCCACTGTGCCCAATCCTTAATCTTGTCATGACTACGTCTTGCTTTTTATTGCCTGTTTCCTCGAGCATCCCTCCAATTTGTTTCTTTATTTAATAAAACCACCGTCCCGTTGTGCCTTGATCCCAGTCTTTCTGCCACTTTAGCTTCCGATTTAGTTTTATTATACTCTTTGCTTCTGCTTTGCTCACCCGTACTCGAATATCTGTATCTAAATTATGAACTGCCACCTTAGCAGTGCGATCCGCCTCCTCACTCCCCTGTGTGCTACTTCAACACACCTGAGTCTCATGAAGGTCCATCACCATGACCAGTTGTCTAAACACATTTACTCAATCTAGCCATCATTTGGCAATATAAACACATTCCACATGAAGACACAATTCACAAAACACAATCCTCCAGTCTCACAAATCTAAACACATCTTTCCTTGCTAAAACACAAGTTGCAGAAGAACTCTGCTCATATTCTCAAATGAAAGCTCGTGATGCAAAATGCTCGCCACAGGCAGCAATATGAACACAATGAACACACACAATGAACACACACAATGAACACACCTGGCGTCATTCATTCCACACAACGACTCAGCATTGAAGACACCTGTTGCTAATGCTGTGACCACATGTATAAAAGCAAGTGCAGAGTGCACAGTTTGCTGAAGATTCCAAACACACACAATGGATGAAGGCAGAGTCAGGGAAGAGGATGAGGGGAAGAGGGACTCGAGTCAGAGGAGGGGATGTGGTGACGTCCCAGTGGAGGCCTTCCAAGGATGGATTCGCCATTCCAGGAGTTTTTCCCGCGGTGCCTGGCAAGAGAGCATACAGCCTGCGATGTGGATGAGGTGATGTGGCCCGATGCAGCTCAGAGACATGATGCCGCACAGTGATTGTGGTGTGTGTGTGTGTGTGTGTGTGTGAGAATAAAGTAAATAAAAAAAACTTCACACCCTGAACATGTTTTCAAGAGTACTGTTGTGTGCAATAGATCCTGTTTTTGCACTGAGTTGTGTTACAGTAGTGTGCATGCAGTATGTTCTATAGATTTATACTCTTCATATGAAACTGACAAATCCTCAGAGATCTGAGAAGATCCGTTACTGTAAAGTTTCTAAAAATATGCATTTGGCAGTTATGAAACAAAGAACCTTCTCACAAACTGAGCATTGTGTTTTCAGTTGTTTTGCTGTAGTGTGTAATGATGTGTGCAGTGTTTACATTTCTGACGCTTCGAGCTGCTCTTTTGGTGTGAACGTTTGAGTTTTGAAGTGAGAAGGTGTGGTTGTGTTTATGTAGCTTTAAAAAAAGGGCGTTGTGTTTAGACCTTGGGGAACATAGAGGAAACGTTTGTGAATGTGTTTTAACATTTGAGAAAAACTGTAATAATATTTGAAAAAAATCCGCGGCAGGCCCCACAATTCAGTGCGGTTCATGTAATTTGCTGTGTTTTTGCGTGGAGAGTCTTAATACAGTATTTTGCCCTAAAAATAACACAATAAAATGCAGTGAAATCCCAGTAATAATTAAAACAACAAATAAAACTGTGATGGCACGGTGTTTATAGTAAACTTCTAAATGACAGTGTCATACTGTGAAAAGTTAAATCCTGTGAAGTAATAATACTGCCATTTAGAGTGAAATTTTACAGTTGACTACTGAGAACTCTTGGTCATTATTTCCAGTGCAGAACCCTGGCTGTGAGTGCTTCAGAGCTACAGGACCTGCTTTACAACTCGGTGGCTTTAAAAAAATCACCAGTTCACATCCTCGGTGTCAAACTGAATGAAGCCTTTCCTCATGTCGGGGGTCCTGCTGGCGCCGTTCTTCAATCCGCAGGTTCAAATGTGATCCCAGCTGCTGTTCTCGACGCCCGCCAATCACAAATGCCTTCTACTCATGATCTTCAGCACACCCACCTGTACACACTTTGTCCATTTGAGGCTGGCAGGAAGCTTTTCCTCGTGTTCAGTAGTACTCTGTCTTCCACCCACGTCTCCGATTACCATTCAGTTTAATTCTGTAGCACCAAATAGTCAGTTCAAGGCTTTTACACAGAAAAACAACAATTTCACTTCAGAGAGCAGAAGAGACGGTGGAGAGGAAGAACTGACTTCAAACAGGAAGAACCTGTAGAGGAGGAGACTTTCTGTAGAACCGGAGTCAGAGGAGACTCATTTTGAAGCGATACACCTGTATACATGCACCTTAAAGTGTGATGACAAAACTCTTCTTGAGTGTTCTTCACTTCCGTTCCATTATTGTAAATGTAGCTTCCTGCAGTGCTGGAGGCATTAACAGATTGCTTTGTTTCACATAATTTTATATATAACTCATCATAATTCATTTAATAATCCCTTAATACGGTTTGTGCGGTTCTTGCCTTGTGTTGTTGGACCACATGGGTTTGCCAGTGGAGGATTAAGGACTGATTAACTTGTGTATTCAATTCACCGGATTACTGAATACCTCGTTAGATGATCCACATCGCCAGTAACCCCTGTTCCAGGAGGAAACAGACACAGAACAAACTTTCTGAACCTTTTACTTCTCTTTGCATTCACAGTATGCCATGGACCCTCTGTTGTCTGTAATCTCTTCACAGAAGACTCGGTGTGTTCAGTGTTGAACAAACTCTCGTTGGAAGTCGGTTCACTTAGCAACACTCTGCTTCTGAAAATAAAAAAGAAATTAATTCAACTTTACATCGTATCCGGATACCAGAGAGCAGGAACGCCTGGCAGACCGTAGCCGAGATATAAAAGAGGCTCCGCTCATCAACCGGACTTTCCTGGCCTCATTATTTCCAGAGCTGCAGGACCTTGACTGCGTTACTGTGTCAAAACTGATTTCACAACATATCAGGGTTTTTAACGCCGCCGTGCCGTGAACAGAAAGCCACTTCACACCAGCAGACACCAGAGGAGAGCGCTCTGCACACCAGCCTCACTTCACGCTCACACAGCAGTGTGTCAGGTGAACAGGCTTCATTTTCACTCTTTCATTTCAGAGAAGTTTCATATTTATATGCCAACGTTTTGAAAACGCTGTAGTTAGCAGGTTGGGACTGTTGGTTGTTTTTGTCACGAAACAACATGCAGCGAACAGTACACTCTACACCGTGTGTGTGTGTGTGTGTGTGTGTGTGTGTGTGTGTGTGTGTGTGTGTGTGTGTGTGTGTGTGTGTGTGTGCGTGCGTGCAGTAGTATTTCCGTCATCTCCGAGCTCATGTGTTGTGGAGAAGTTCCACCATACCCAGTGTTTCCAGTGTTTCTGGAGGACTCAGGGCGGCTGCGGTTCAGTTGGGAGTGTGGTCATCGCTCAGTCAGAAGGTTGCAGGTTCAATCCCCTCTTTCTGTGAGCATATGAAAGTGCCTTTGAGTAACACGCCGAACCAGACTGTGATCGGTAAAGTGTGTTGTTTTTGTGTTTTGGGTGTGAACGGGGCCTGAGATCAGCCCCTCCATCCAGACTGCACGTTTTACCAGTCAGCCTGTTTGAAGCAGTTCCGGAACCTTCCTGGCTTCGCTCTCGGTGGCTCCTCCTTTGGTCAGGGGCTGAGGTTGATTACCTCCCTCCTCCTTTGATATCACTCCTAAGCTCCCCCTCCCTGCCTTTCTCCTGGATCTGAGAGAATGTCCTCCTAAGTATCCCCAGCACACACATTGGCACCGGGTGCTTTTCATTGCCTCACTTCACACCGCGGCTCGTCGGGTAACCTAGAAATCATTGTAGTCTGCCATAATGAAGGGTGTTTCACTTCCCTTATTGCTGTTCAGAGGAGGGAGGATCAAGGAGGCTGCCTGGAGGAGACTGGAGCGAGGATCCACCCGACCGTCCTTTGTGGAAGTCTGTAATCCCTCCGTGCTGCTGTCATCAGAAAGTGAAGCCTCATTTCACTCTAAACGCTTCCTCCTTTCCCCCGTCTTCGCCGCCGCATCACGCTTCGCTCACGCCTCCCTCCAGAGAGACTAAAGACGATGGGAGGAAGTGGCGTTTAAGACCGATAGGAGCCACTTATTGCCATTAGATTGATCTTCTTCGTGCAGACTTGGACCGGAGTGCCTGTGGTGGGTTTACCTCGCCGTCACCCGGATCCCGGCGTTACCGTCCAACACGTTTAGAGGAGGTTTGTGGAGCTAATGAAACCTCTTGTGTTTGGCTACAGTTCCAGGATAATAACCAATATGTGGTGTGAAAATTAAAATCCCATTTTCGCTGCTGGCCACTAATCTATCGGCCCATTTGGCCGGAGCAGCGACGATAAAACCCGCCGACGGTTCTTATGCTTCGACAGGGACGTTGTCTCTTGACCAGGAGCCGGCCGGGTTCGGCTGCGAGTGTATTTGTGTACGGGAGTGTGTGCTGGAGGGGGCTTCCAGGGAGTGTGTGCGGCAGGATGCTTCCAGGGAGTGTGTGCGGCAGGATGCTTCCAGATGGGACCCCATGCTGTTGGCGCCGTGTTGGGACGTGACTTTGCCGGGAACCTTTTCCTTTTGTCACCAGTCGAGACACGCACCTCCTGCTGAACGACCGACGGCAGGTCGTCATATATCAGTCTGCAAAAAAAGTTTACATGCTGGCAGTTGTTTGGGGAATTTAACAATGAATCTTCAATATGAGATAAAGATGATAGAGCGCCGGCGTCTCCTCCATACATGCTCTCAGAAATGAATGATCTTATTATATTTATTAGCTACTAATTGGTACACCTGGAGTTGCGGCTGCCAGCTTTAATTACCTCCCACGGGTCCCATAATTCTCAGTGAAATGCATGATGGGAATGATCAAGTGGCAGCTTTAAGAGGTTTCCGTGGCGACACAACGTTGGAGCGCTCCGTCTGAGGAGTAAATGAGGTCAAGACTCCTGCCTCGGTGGGCTCCACCGATACAAACACCTCCCTCGCTTATCGCGCTCTTCAAACACTTTGATGGGAAAAATGTGTAAAAAGACTTCAAGGGTCTTTCCCTGGAATCTCATCTCGTCCTCAAGGTTCATCACCGTGTCTTTAACATCGCTGTCTTCATACCTTTTGCTCTGCTGGCAGCTGTTGCATTAGAACTTTACAAGGTTTTCACAAAAGCCACGTTACCCAGAAATGCGGGAGACGGGCTGCAGAAACAGGCTCTTCTCATGCTGTGGGTTTGAACTGACTCGCAGAGGTCGAATTGGAATTCTGTGAATGAAAATGAGGTTTTGCAGTGGAATCTCTCTGAAAAGCAAGGTTTTCATTTCAACCCATTTTGAAGGTAAAACACGGGCCATGTTCACTGACTGACCCGGGCGAGCGGCAGTGTTCTGCACCGTTTCCTCACAAGGAGAGTGCCAAGGTTTGATGCCAGGCTTGTTTCAGAGCGCACATTTTATCCGGGGGCCACATTCGGCTGAAATTCATCCTGCGTGGGCCAGACTGATAAAATACAGCCATGATAACTTTGAAAATGTAACCTCTAGATTTAAACTTTCAGGGATTTGTTCATATAAAATGTTGATGTATTTGCAAAAATGATGATGTAACACGACTATAATCTCAATCTGATGGAAACCTTCCGGTAGAAAATCCAGTGAAATGTCCAGATTAGACAGATGTGAACAGACTCGATGCTTCGCTGCAAACATAACTGTATGTTATCGGCATTTCGCCAAAACCCAGACCCAGCCGCCTGGCTCATTCGGTATTGCGAAAACAGTTTTGCAAGAAAACTTGAATTGCAGCAGCATGCAGTCGATCAGTCACCAATAACCAAGTTGCAGCAGGTCCTTCAGGATCTGCAGCTTCACAGCACAAACCGTGCGTCCTGCCTTTGTGCTTACTCTACTCCAATTAAAACCAAAGTGTGCACCGAGGGAGCATCCCTGGCAGGCGCTGCTCATTATTAGCCAACAACCTAATGAAGAGGTTCCCTGGGAATGAAAAGTGCACGGTGGAGGAATCCATCCATCCAGTGGACTGACAGAGCGGCGACACCACGCCTTCAGTTAGGAGTCGCCACCGGGCCCGACGGGCAGGTCTTCATGGATTATCGAGGAGAAAGGGAGAACGCTCCGGGAAGAGCGTGGAATCGAACCTGGTTTCCTCTCAGTGTGAGGCGAAGCGGCCTGCAGTGGTGAGTGGAATTCCTGCAGGATGCCACTTGAAAAGCACGGCGTGTCATCTGCTTTCTCCCAATCTGAACGGAGCAAAGTCTTCGACAAGAAAATGATGGAGATTAGCAGCTTGTGTTGTGAGAAGCGTTTTTCTCCTCCATCCTGATGAAGTGATTTCAAGGTTAGTGAAGCGTGACGAGTTCCTGCAGCAGTAAGACGTTTGAATGGAGCCGGGCGAACGGCATGGCTGCTCTCCACCCTGGTCCAGTCTCTCCTTCCTGCTTTAATTAAACCACGGGCTAAATTTGAGAAAGGATGGTTCCTGAACAGCCTGCAGGAGACTCTGAGTCTCCGGTTAATGTAACCAGAAGACATCTGGATTGTTTGTCAGGCGGCGGACGGAGGCTCCTTCCACACCACAGCCTCTGACAGCAGGAGCGTCCAAACCGTCACAGCGTCTTGGGTTTCAGCTCTCACAACTTAGATCAGCAACTGGTGGGAAATGGCTTCCACAGCACAACTTTATCATAACGCTCCGACTCCGTCTCCATGGAAACAGGAAAAACGCAGCTTGTGATGACACTCTGACTCCGTCTCCATGGAAACGAAAGGAAAACACAACTTTTTGATGACGCTGACTTCGTCTCCATGGAAACGGAAGGAAAATGCAACTTTTTGTAAATGGCTTCCACAGCAGAACTTTTTTTTCTCAACCCTCCACTCCGAGGGAAACTCAGTGTTTTCTGGCTCAGTGGTTTCTGGCTTTGCGACGTGATCTGATGGTGAACGGTACAGTCTGATATCGAACTCTGGATTTCACTTTGTGTGTAAAGACATTAATCATGAAGTCAAATTCTAAGAAACCGTGGGAGTGTGGTTATTTGTTTGCTCATCCAGTTTTTATGAACTCTTGAAAGCCGACCTTTGCCCTGCCTTCAGATGTGTGTGTGAGAGTGTGTGTGTGTGTGAGAGTGGGTGTGCCCACCAGCGCTCGGCCTCTCTGGAATGACTCTGCTCAATCAGACATCGGAGTGGAGGAAATGTGCTGGGATGCAGCCTGCAGGAGCCGCTGAGTGATTTGTGTGCTGCTTCAGTGCTTACCGGGACAGAAAACATTGTTGAATTCATCTCGTCAGAGGTATCGATCAAAGATTTTTTCTTTTCCTCGAGGAGACCAAACAGCTGATTGGAGCTGAGCGAGATGCGGCTGGAGATCAGTAGAAGGTCTGAGTCATGAGATCAGCAGTGGATGTGAAAGGCGGGCGGTTGTTTGGTCCCCGGAGAGCGAGCTGCGCGCTCCATTGATTTTCCCTGAACTTGTTTTTCGGCCGGAGCGATACTGTACGACTGCTCGCTCTGGAGACGGCCTCACTGATAATCTGGGACCTTTGATTCTCCATACGCCCAGCATCTCTTCTTATTCCACTTTATTCCTGCAGGGTTCGGCGCTCGCCTTCAGTTTGGCTTTTTTTTTTAACCGTGACACGGGGGTGTAGTGGACTGCTCTTGCTGCTCACCGCCAGAATGCCCATGAAATCAGCAGCTCCGGCTGCTTTCCCCAGACCTGCAGGCTGCTCCAGACTCACGGCTCAAACCTGCTCTTTCCTCCCCCGTGGTGGACGCCCCGCGCCGCCGGGAGGGGGGACGAGCTGTTCCGCGGCCCGCCCGTCCCGACCGCTGAGCCACCGCGCCACCATCTGCTTGTTAATCCATTATGAAAGGCATTAGAGAGCTCCGTTTGAACACAGCCGCTGTGCAATCCGGGCGATTGTCGAGATGTTTTCCGTGTCATGTTTATTTGCATGGATTAATTACATATTACTGTCCCTGGATTTACACTGGTGCGTGCAGACCGCCGGGTTTCAGACCGCTTGCCTTTATCAGCGTGCATTAGTGTGATTGCATGAATCTGTCGGCGGCGCGATGAGCCGTCAGTCACACTAATCGATCCCGACGCGCAGCTCCAGCGCTCGGCGCAGAGGGGAGGACGAACACGGTCTGGAACTCTTCCCATTAGAAATGCAGCCCGTTAGTTTTTGGACGGTGAAAAGCTTTGAGTGGCAGAAGCTCGACCACCGAACCACCGCTCAGTCCGGAGGAGCCGGGCCCCCATCCCCCGACTCGGGTAAACACTCCCGAATCGCTGCTGTGTGAGCGACTTCAGTCTGTTCATCACAAAACCAGATTCTTTTCCATTTTATTCATTTCTAAAGAGTTCTTTTGCAGTGTTGTTGTTTCCTTTTAATTTTCCTGTTATTTAAACTCAAACTAAGCCGAACAGAAATGAGACGGAGGTATTTGAATGGGAAGTTTTCAGCGCAGTGACGTTCCTCTGCAGCAGCCACAGCTTCCTTCAACATCCACAAACCGAATCCCAACTTCTTTTCATCCTCGTTACTTCATTACAAAAAGCACAAAACCACCAAAACTTTCTGCTTTTTCACAGTTTCATATTAGTACAATATGATAAATCTGTTCACATTTAATCTCTCACATTTATGCTGACAATATTTCATATTTCATTTACAATATTTTTGTAAAAAAAAAAAAAAAAAAATTCAATATCTGCAGGCCCTTCATTAAAATGATAATAAAAAGTCTAGCGCCCCCTGTGGTCTCTACTGCTGTGTGTGTGTGTGTGTGTGTGTGTGTGTGTGTGTTTGTTAGCTTATTAAACCAGATTAAGTAGATTTCTGCAGTATTTTGTGGAGATTTTGACAGTAAGTCATAAAAAATGAGCAGTTTGCCGTATTCAGTGTGACGACTGATGGATTCTTGTAAAATTAAAAACTGTCTTTGAAGTTTAAGTCGTCTTTCGGAAGTTGTAACACCTGTTCCGGTAATCCCAAAAGCACAGTGGGATTGTGGGAGCTGCGTTCCTCCTGATTTACCCCCGCCGGGCTGCACCCGGCGCTAATGGCTCTGTGATCAGGATTACATGACTCTGCAGAGTAAACTGCAGCCGGGCGGCTCTTCTTCGTTGGTTTTGAATTATGGCAAATCCACATTTCTTCCCGACTGGTGTAAGACTTGAGTGTAAAACACTAATATATGACTAAAGTATCCGGAGTAATTAGCTGGGTGGATCTGTGAGATTTGGTGAGATTTTAATGGGGAAATCTATGTCAAACAGAAATGATTACACATACTTGGCTGAAAATGAGATTTAATGAGCTTGTAATCAAACTCTTCCCCTGCAGTTAATTCACTGCTTATCCTGTTAGCCGGCCATTTGGAAAGAAACGGCCGGCTAATTCTGTTCCAAAGCTAACACCGCCTCCCCCGACTCCCTGCTGTCCTCCCGCTCCGCCCTCTTCAGGGCTCGATTGTGAACCGGAGGAACATGTTGCGCTGGCAGACTGGTGTGTAACGCAGCGTCCTGCGTGGCTGCATGGCTGCATAGCTGCAGGGCTGCAGGGCTGCAGGGCTGCAGGGCTGCATAGCTGCAGGGCTGCAGGGCTGCATGGCTGCAGGGCTGCAGGGCTGCAGGGCTGCATAGCTGCATGGCCCCATGGCCCGGGTTCAGATGGCCTTCACTGGGTCCCAGCTGCAGCAAACCCCCCCAACCCCCCACTGTGAGCTGCACTCCGCCTGCTGCACTGACAGTTAGCTTACTGCATATTACTCTTATTTCACTGCAGTCACAATTTAAAAATCATTTATTTTTATTTATAATATTGTTGAATTGTTGAAAGAACCGTATTTCCACCATCAAAATGGATAACAGGAATAAAAGGTAAAAGGTAAATACAATTATAATAATAGCAATGCAGAAAAGAAAAGAGGAAACTTTAGATATTCATTGAAAAGAAAAAAAATTAAAGAATAATTCTTTTTTTAATTTATGATAAAAAAAATGCTAAAAGTTAGGGGAACCATATTAACATTATCAACAGCATTAATAACAGCCAAATAAAAGGAATAAAATAATTGTAATAATAATAATAATAATAATAATAATAATAATTATTATTATTATTATTATTATTACAGAAAAAAAGGACACTTTAAAAAAATAAATTGAAAAAACCCCCAAAACTTTCAACAAGAATTCTGACGTGGAGATTGCATGTTCTTCCTGAGCCGATGCGGGTTTCCTTCCGGCGCTCTCTGATCTGCTCTTCAGCTGAACTGTGGGGATGCTGGAGGCAAACGATGCTCTTTGAGTGAGTCTGAGCGCCGTGTGGACAAACACCTGAATCCCGCCAGAAGTTCATTTCCTGTTGTAAACGGAGCGATCTGCTGTGGAAGCGTTTGTTTGATCGGCGACACCGACTCTCCAGCCGAGGTCGGCCCCGTCTTTCCTTTCACGCCCTCCGGCCTGCAAACACTCAGCGAGTCTCAAGAACAAAACTCCCAACAAAGACGAGTTAACACAGCAGCGGAGCGCCGCTATCTGCCCCGCGATCACACCGTCTTCCCAAATTGCCCTGAATAATTACAAATGTTGCGCCAGCGCTGAAGGTTTTAATGGCGTCACGCGGATGAAGTGACGCTCGCCCTCCAGACGGCGTTTCAATTAAAAGTGAAGTCCCCTCCGTTCCGTCAGGCGTCCTGCGACGGACCTGTCCGCCGGTTCAAACTCTTAATAATTAATTATCAGACGGTTATGAAGCTCCGCCGTGGGATGGCATTTGGCCGCTTCATTAAAATATGTAAATTAAATTTGATGGTTGCTCTAATTCAAAAATCACAACAATCGGCGGGTTTATTGAGAGGAAGTGGAATAATGAGTGAAAGATTTTAATGCATGCAGACTCATTTCCTGTCAACACACACACTGACGGGGGACTAATTGGGGTGCTGGACCCCCTGGGGGGGGCAGAGGTCGGGGGGGGGGGGGGGGGGGGGGGGGCTTTTTAGTGATATCAGAAGGTATTTAATAATGATTTAACATTTTATAATCATCTGCTTGTCAGTCTCATTGTGTGTACACTGTAAAAAAGGAGGAAGTCCATCTGATTTTAAAATGGCTCCATGATCGAACAGGAGTACGACACTGTGCTGATTTTAAGACACAGATCCAGACATTCAGCTTAGTTTCACTTTGAAAAAATGAGTTTGAAAAATGCAACTCGACTTTATTTACTTGGTCGATGCTCCTCCTGATATAAACGGAAAACTCTTTTTAAATAATCCTGTCTTCAGTTGTATGATTGAAAGAGAAAAAAACCCAGATTTGACTGTTTACAGCTTGAAAAGAAACTCAATGTTTTCTGTAAATGATTGTCCTCCGATTGAAGAGCCCTTTTTGTGCAGAAATGTTTGATTTGCAATGAAGGAGCCTCATGATTCATTTTTACAACAATTTCAAGTGAAAACTGCGAAGTCTCGCTGCGTTTAGTGTCTGTTGACTCAACGAGCTCGGAGTGACTGAAAACACAACTTTTTTAAAACGTCTCAGTAGAAACAGAGAAAAATGCTAATTTTTGAAAACGCTCCGATGGTTTCCGTGTAAACGGGGGAAACGCTACGTTCCTGTTTCTCTGCTCCTGGTGCTTCGCTCCACGGCCGTAGTGAAGAGCAGTAACTACACCGTCTATGCCGTTTCCGAGGAAACAAACATAGTTTTAAAAACGTTGCCATGTAAACGTGAAACTTTCCTGAGTTGACAACTCTTAAATGACGCGGTTCCAGTTGGACCGTTGTCGTGGAAACGGGGCCTTCATCCGACGCAGTGTGGACGTCTGCTGAACAGCAGTGAGAATAAATCCACAGCCAGGGCTCAGCGCCTGGTCAGACCAGGTTCTCCCAGGTTCTCCCAGGTTCTCCCTGGTTCTCCCAGGTTCTCCCAGGTTCTCCCTGGTTCTCCCTGGTTCCACCAGGTTCTCCCTGGTTCTCCCTGGTTCTCCCTGGTTCTCCCTGGTTCCACCAGGTTCTCCCTGGTTCTCCCTGGTTCTCCCTGGTTCTCCCTGGTTCCACCAGGTTCTCCCTGGTTCTCCCTGGTTCTCCCTGGTTCTCCCAGGTTCTCCCTGGTTCTCCCTGGTTCCACCAGGTTCTCCCTGCCAGCGGCTCCGAGCCGGTAGAGCAGGAGGGTGAGGCCGGATCCAGTCGGAGGACCGGAGCTGTTTTCTCCCTGCAGAGCGTCTGCAGCTCAGAGCTCCGGCATTAATTAGGCTTCTTCTCCGCACAGCGTTAACGGCTCAGACATTAAGTCAAGGAAACAAACAGCGCTGCAGTCCAGCCTGCCAAGGCCCGGACACCTTGAGAGGGGGGGAGGAGGAGGAGGAGGAGGAGGAGGAGGAGGAGGAGGAGGGTGTGTGGCGAGGCGACTGACACTCTCTTAATTGCCCACCGTGGAGATGTAACGAGTCTGCGTCTGTTTACATGAGTGACGGAGCGTTTTCTCAGCTGCATCTCATTCAGTGCCGCCGCCTGAATGAAACCTTGAGTGTTCACCGAGACTCACACCGGGTCACTGAGGAAAACACAGCGAAGGCTGTTTCTGCATCGTCCAGCCCAACTCCACACACTCATCGACTGGAGCAATGAGCGCCAGCATGTCAAAGAAATCCCAACAGTCTCAGAAAGTTTCAGGGACAAAAAATATCTCTGAATAAAGTCGACAAACAGAAGTCGCGGCGAGCCAGTTGCAGAAATGTCTCCCACTACGATCGCAGCAAACGTCTCCTCTGGAGGTTACAATCATCAGAAATCCTTTTCATGCTGTGAAAGTGAAACAATAGTCATCAGTAGAAGCCTTTGTCTGTGCGGACTTGGCTCCTCGTGCCGCTCTCACTTCTTGTCGGAGCTGCTTTTCTCTCCGAGGCAAAGCGGCGACTCCGTTCCTGACAGCTACTTCTGGTGTTTTGACACTAATGCAGCAGGTAATTGGCCGACTCTCTATTTTCTGAAGAGTTCATTGTGCGAATCTCACAGTCCAGACGTCAGAGAAAGATGATGAATTGTGGGACATTTCGGTTTCTGTCCACTCGGCAGGTTTGTAGAGCTCAAATGCTGTGATACGGTTGGAATAGTGTGGTCAGACGAGAACACGGCGGCGACGAGGCGGCGTCCAAGCCCCAGCCAGCAGAAGACCGGTGATGTGCGGTGACGGTGGAGCAGTGGTCTGCAGCGCTCAGCGGCTCGTCTGCCTCTGCACCCGGTCCAGTCAGCCTCAGCGTCTCAGCGTTTGAATTCCCGGAATTTATGAGAGGAGACGCGAACGGCGACACGTCGCTCTCAATGTCTTGGACCAAAAGATGTTTCCTTTCACCGTTCAACACACACACACACACACACACACACACACACAGTACGACTTTCTGGGTTTTTCAGTCGGACGTGATCCTAAACGTCTTTCGCGGACGCCGCTCTCTCCGTTCTCCGCCATAACACCAGCTTTTCTAACTGAGGTGTGTGTGTCACTGTTTACGGTCCGTGTAGAACAACCTGGAACGAATACTCGAAGGCCAACGAAAATCTGTGTGTAATGGTAGCGTTTTGAAAAGGTGGTGTTTTCGGCACGGCTGTTGCGTGGTGACGTTGTGGACGGTCCCCGGCCTCGTCGCCGCCGTCTGCGTCGGGAATGCCAATCTGATGGCTGCTCCTCACAATGAGAGCTATGTGTGTGCGTCCCGCTCTCAGCTGTCTCTCCTCTCCACCTCGCTTTCCCTCCCACCCCTCACCCTGCAGTCAGTGCTTGTCCTAGATTTATTGCACCCCCCTCAGCCCACCCACCCGCCACCCCCATCGCTCACTCTCTCTCGAATGCAGTCATTCACCCACTTAAGCTACTTCTCATTTTCTCCCACACTCTTCACGTATGACTTGCCCGGAGCCGTTAATCCCACCGCAATTAGAAAACAAGACTGCTCTCTCATGACAGCGGCGGCACGGCGCCGGCGCCATACTCCTGTTTGTTACCCGCCTGCCTCCCCTCCTCTCCTCTCCTCTCCTCGCCTCGCCTCGCCTCGCCTCGCCGTCATTAACTTCCGCCCCGCCACGATTTATACTTCACCTCCGAAAGCGCAAAGCTTCCTGGAAATAAACAAGAATGTAAAATAACCTGGGAGGAGCGGGCTGCTGCTTGTTTCCCAGGCGAGGCTGCGAGATATCCACTCCTCCAGCCACAGCCACCTCTGGCAAACAAAGCAGCTGATTAAACGCACAACATTAAAACACACACGCTCACAGGGGTTTGAAATAAACTCCAGTCTGCTGCCAAAATGCCCGAACGGAGAGGCCGTCGTCTCAGCGCCTCCTGTTCTCTGGCTCCGGCAGCAGGAAAATCTCCCTTTCCCTCTTTCCTCCTTTAATCACACTCGGCTTTTTAAGCCATCAGTAAATTAAGGCTGCAGTTCAGGATGTTTTCAAGGTGAAACTCCTCATTTTCGGTTCAGCAAAGGTTCATGTTCACATGGCAACATTTTGAAAACGATGACTGTTTCCATGGAAACGGCGGAAACGCTGAAGCGTCTAGTTTTCATGTTGAGTCCCAGGAGAATCTGGACCGGGAGCCCAGATGCTCATGAAGCTCATCTAAAAGCGCGGAGCGTTTGGGAACGGTGTGCTGTGACTTTTCTCAGTGTTCCGGCAAACGAATTCCAAGGAAATTCCCAAAAAGTGGGAATTTTTTCACATACAAAGTGGGTGAAAAAAGTGCTGATTCACTGTCATGGTTGCTGGGTGCAGCTGGTCTCCATGGCAACAGACACACAGCTGCTGAGTGCAGCTGGTCTCCATGGCAACAGACGCACAGCTGCTGTGTGCAGCTGGTCTCCATGGCAACAGACACGCAGCTGCTGAGTGTCATGGCTGACCTCAGGTGGGATCACAAATATTATGGAGGGGTTATACACACACACACACACACACACACACACACACACACACACACACACACACACACACACTCACCAGTGGGCAGCAGCTGCCAGTCACAATGTAAAATTTCCCCTGGAATTTTCTAGTTTTGATTTGTTGATGCTTCAGTGACATGATGAGATTAAAAATGTGTTTTAAAAAAGACAAATAATGTCATTCTGAAGTACATTCTGAAATACATCTTTCCGGTATCTGATTAGGATGTTTGACTTTGAGGCGGATTAGCTGCGTCGAACTTGGATCTCAGTTCAGTATTTGTTGTTTTTTATGTTAAAGCTGCTGTAGGCAGGATTTTGCTAGTCAGTGCTAATTTTTCTGTGTTTTCTTTGGATTAAATGTTAGAGTATCCATTGATAATCCTTTAGGAGTGTAGCATAACTGCACTACCGCGAGAGCGCAGCGTTTCTATTTGTCTCTGTTCTGAGCTGAAAAGGAATCTCGACAGCTCCAGGTATCTTTGACCAATCAGAAGAGCCCATGAGGCTCTATTGGTCGAGGGGCGTTGGTCGCATGTTCTTGTGGGAGGGGCTTAACTTGCGTAAGGGCGTGATGTCAGAGAAAACAGGACAGGATTGGCTGTGCTGGGTTTCAAATCGCCATCTTAGATGGGTCAAATCGCCATCTTGCTTAGGTAAACCTAAGCAAAATGGCGGAGATGCTGAATCCTGCCTACAGCACCTTTAATGCTATTGAAACAACAGGAGCCCTCTGTCTGATGTTCGCTGGGGTTGACTTCTGCTCTTCTAACACAAGTCTGACTGGAAGATTGTGGAAGGGTTTCAGGGTGTCCAGTGGTGGGCTCAGTCTCCACAGGGGTCACTTCGGGAGGTTATGGCTCTTTGCATCGTAGACGCGGCTGGTTTCTACCTGCAACACCAAAAATCACATGCTACTCACTGCAGTGTTCATTCCCCGATAGATGAGCTCCTGTTGGAATCATTTCTGCTGCCTAAGCAGCAAACTGAGGGTTAATTAAAGCAGTTTTTGTGAAAACCCAGAGTCTCCCGGGCTCCTGTTTACTGCAGTCTCCTCATCAGGCGTGTAGTTTCGTCTCTGCGTCTGAAAAAAAAAAAAAAAGAATTCTACAAAGTCTACAGACGGATTGTTAAAATGAAAACTAGAGGATGAGGAGGCTTCAGCACCGTGTGAAGCGCTGCTTCCTGCCTGGATCCATGACGAGATGAAGAATAAAAAGTTGAGTCACGCTCACACTTATCAGTTAATTAGTCCTCATCGCTTCTTCTTTAAATGAAGGATATTCTGATTCAGGAACCAGCAGATGAGTACACCTAGGGATGGGTACCTTTCACATCTGAATCGATACGATACCGATACTCGGTACCTGCGAATCGATACCAATATTTTTCGGTACCTGTTTTCGATACTTTTTTTTTTTTGGGGGGGGGGGAATATGCATTTGGTAATTAAAGTTATTTTGTATATTTAAAAAAATAGTCAAAAGTTCGGAATTTTCAACATTTATGCTTCAATAACATCAACTGAAATAACTCCAACATAGAACTTGAGAAAAATGTGTGTGGGGATAAAGTAAAAAATTTAAATAAATAACAATAATAAATAACATAATAAAATAGACTCAAAATAAATAGCTGTATGAAATGTTTCACATTAGCAGCACCAGGCACCTCTACAGTAAACAAACACTCAAAGGTATGGACTCTATGCACAACTTCAGGAGGCTCCTTGTTTCCTGTCTTTCATGATAGGACGAGCTGATTAATGCAGGTGTGTCTGACCTCTGGAACAGCTTCAGACACACCTGCATTAATCAGCTCATCCTATCATGAAAGACAGGAAACAAGGAGCCTCCTGAAGTTCAGGAAGTGGCTGAGTTGTGCATAGAGCCTATACTGGAGGATCAGAATTGTATGGTTCCAACTCGTGATTGGGCAGTCATAATGCCAATCAAACGCCACGTGGGACCGCTTTTGCGTGATGACATATCATGTCGAGTCGCCGCCTCGATGCGCGCTCTTGTTTCGAGCCGCGCATGCGCAGAGCATTGTTTAGGAAGTGACATGCAGCGGGAGCGACCATCGCAGAAGCAGAAGCGGCTTGTCCCTCCCGCGAACAACTCCGAACAGGGGCGGGGTGGCCATCGGGAGGTTTCCCAAACGGCCGGTGTGTGTCCCCCCCCCCTGCCTGCTCTCACGGCCCGTGTGCGTGTCCGCTCTCCCGGTATATTATATATTTGCTCCCGGTCTGCGAGTCAAAACACTCCGAAGATTTTGGACCCACGCAACCGCGTCCTCCGCTCTTGCCGATGTATAATGTCAAGGTGCGTTCAGGGTCAAAAAAAAAAAAAAAAAAAAAAGGTGCGTTCAGGTACCGAAATGTGGTACCGACGGATTTCCCGTGAATCGATACTCGGTACTTCAGCGGGAATTCGGTCGGTACCAAAAAATTACCGAAATTCGGTACCCATCCCTAAGTACACCACACACCATTCTGAAAGGCTCCTGCCGACACGGTGTGGTAGTGGTTCGCACTTGTTCGTCACTTTTTCTGATGCTCAGTTCGGGTCAGAACTGGACAGCAGACGTTTTTAGGGTTTGCATGTTCTCCCTGTGAACTGAAAATGAGCAGCGCGATCCTGAACTCTGAACTCTGGAGACAAAGACCGAGGCTGCAAGCAGTGACCGAGTGCCACATGTCCAGATCTTCAGTTCGTTAGAAAACCCTCAACGTCATTTTGTTTACACCAAACTTTTTTTACCCTGTATGTTTTAAGACTTAATGTTAAAATCAGTTCAATAAAGACCAATAAATTTAATGTGTGTATTCCAACGGAAGCTGCAAGACCGACTGAACTGTGGTTTTTAGAAATATGTAATCACTGGCCGAGCTGTCCTCAGAAATCTTTCAGATTTCACGACATTTATCAGTGAAATATGTCTGGTTGAGGACAGTTTAAGGCTTTTCATCTTTTCATCTTTTATCTTGTACTTTATCTTGGTGCACTGTAAAGCACCTCGGCACCTTTTGAAATGTGCTATATGAATAAAATGGTCCTTTTCTGCAGGTTTTCTCGTCACAATTTCAAGTAGTAAATGACAACGATGGACTAACAGCTTTCAAAGTGGGGGAAACTCTCGCCCCCCCTCAAGCAAAATGCAGGATTAAAGTTCGTCAGCTGAGTTCTGGAAAGGAACAAACTGTTCAGTAAAGGCAGGACGACTGTGGATTTAACCAATAAATGAAATTACTCCACATTCTTGTATTATATCAAAGAGTTGTTTTAACCGCTTTAGTTCCCATAAATCTAATCAAATTCAAAATCACAGTTTGTCTCTGTTTGGAATTACTGTCCAGAGGAAATGCAGTTTTCTGGAAAGTCCCACCATCTGTAATCTTAATCAAATTACAACAGCTAGATGGGAAAAGCATTACAGACGCAGTTTTGAATGTAACTGGTCTAAAAGCAGTAATTAATTTGTGGGCCTGGAATGTTTTCTCCCTCCATTGATGCTCAGCTCGGGGTTTTAAGAAGCAGCTTTGATATTACAGGAAAAGTCAATAAACCACCTTTTAAGAAAATGAAAAATAGCCTTTTTCCCAAAAACCTGCTGCTGTTCCTCCTGATGACGGTGGATCTCTCTGGCCGGCTGCCCGGAGCGTCGGAGCGGGGCGGCGGCCTCCGCGGCGCTCCTGCCCTCGCCGCCGCTCCGGGGTATTAAGGTCAGGACCCACACAAACCGTAATCTTGAGTCAAATCAGATTATTTCTTCTCTTGACTTCTGTTGTTTTGGTGCGATGAGTTCAGCCGGAAGATTCTCGGTGTTTTATTCCAGCCTGACGAACGGGAACGCCAGACGCTCGCCTGTCTTCTGAAATATCAGAACACTTTGTTTAATCTGAACACTGTTGACGCAGCAGTTCTTCTGCACATGCTCAGTAATCCTCGGGAGCTTCGTTGAAATAAAAAACAACCAACAGTGCCTACTAGTGGCCTAACATGCTCACTACATCGTTTTCATTGTTCTTACCATTTCCATGGCAACAGATCTTTTAAAAATGCTGCTGTATAAACATGAATAATCCATTTTTCAGTGGATCTGTTGGAACTTTAGGCTAATTTAGAAATTAAAAACATTTTGGAAAAATGTTGAATAAATGTGAAAACCATGAAAACGCTCCCTGTTTGTGACTTCAGCTCTCATTACGGTTGTTTTTGGTAAAATATGAAAAAAGGTGACGTGTTTCTAATGTAAGATGTTGACTGTATTTTTTATGTCTGAGTTGAAAATGAGGAATGGAGTACGGACGTGGAATAAGTCACATTAAATACAGGAAAACGTCAGTGTTTGAGTTAAATGAATGGAAGAATCAGCTTCTCCGTGCGGACCGTCCTCTGAACAGTCAGAAGTTTGTTTTCATTCCTAATTAAAAAACTCATTAAAGACGTTAATATTCAAGCAGGAAGTGGATCAGTTTCCCCCTCAGGACCTCCAGTCGGCTCGTCACTGTTCCGCCGACTGGCAGGACGCTGCTGTTGGTTTTTTGTAATTTATTTTGTAATGATGGACCTTAAAACCCGTGTGATGACTGGATGAAGCAGCCTGGATGCTGCGAGGCTCCGGCCAGGGATCCGTCTCTCGCTCGCCATCGTGGATCCTGGATCCTGGATCCTGGATCCCGGAGCTCCTCCGCCGTGTAAGAAGCTTAGGTGAGGGGATGGAGCGTTTTGATGTTTTAAGTCAATGAGACGCCCGGCGCTGACTTTGCGGGTCGTGAACCGGCCGAGCGGGAACCAGACATCTGTGTCAGACACAAATCCATATTAATGTGCTCCCGGCGGTGACGTCTGCGGCCGGCGGCGCCCTGGCCGGGCCCACTGCGCCACGGCGCCGGACGCTCGCTTTCCGCCTGCTTCACCTTCCAGGGTGTTCCTCCTGGAAACACAAAACGTTGCACAGGACTGCGAGGGCGACGCAGACCTAGAAAAGGGGAAATGGGTTAATTACTGCGGCTGGGGGGAGGAGGGGCGGGCGTGCATGGTGCAACGGGCACAGCGGGAGCCGGATGGCAGGCTGCCGCGGGGAGCGCGGCGTCCTGTGGCGTCCTGTGGCGTGAGACCATAACCCGTCTGGAGAGGACAGACTTTAAAACATGAACCGACGGCGAAATGGAGAAGCTTCTTACACACTCACCCTGTTACACAGCAAGGTTCAAGTTTTCAGGAAAAGTCTCACTCAGAAGAAGTTCGGCTTTTTCACTTGTTGTCATTGGTTTGGTCAGACTGCAGCTCGTTGCGGGCCGGTTTTGGCCCGCGGGCCTCATATTTAACCCCTGCTCCAGAGCGTGCTTTCGGGGTGCTCGTCTCTCTCGAGGTGACGGCGGTAATCCGTCCGGCTGACTCGTCGGCCTCGCCGTTAAGCCGTCGCAGGATATTCAGACGTTGATTCACCGCTCTTATAATATCACACATTCCGTAGAACAGAAGGACGGACTGTCCTACTTTGAGGCATCAAAATCCCCGAGAGAAGTGATGAAGAATGAAAGTAAAGTCTTTTTTTTCCCCTCTAATAGCGTCGTGATGAATCTCCTCGTGGAATCTCAATCCGCTCTCTTCCCTCTGCTCACTCCATTTCCTGTAGTTCCAAATACTCAGATATAAATAACTGCGTGGCTATATTTGTTCAGAACGTTCCTGTCCACTCTGGTCTGGGTTTTCAGCCTCTCTGTACTTCCTGAAGCCTGGAGACCCTTCAGGGACGCTGGACGTGTGGACACGTGGACATGCTTTTCTCTTTAGTGCCAACAAGTGGCAGGCAGGTGAACAACAGGCAACGCCATGACCCCCGTTCACGTGAAGTGAAAACACGACGGTTCAGAAAAGTGTGAACAACAGATGGATTTGATGGTTTTCAGCAGCTTGACCGACGCTGTGGTGAAGTGGTTCGAGCTCCTGCTCACAGCAGAAGTGCCCCAGGTGGATTCTTGTCTTTGGTTGTTTCTATGAGGAGTTTGCATGTTCTTGTGTGTGTGTGTGTGTGTGTGTGTGTTTTATTTCTATTTATCTGGGATGTTTGCCCAGTGCAGGCTGCGAGCTGATTGGTAGCCATCGGTCACTGCTGGCACACTTCCACCGATCCACAGGCAGCAAATTGGAGGCAGACGTGTGGGGGCTGCAGGTGAACGTCCTGTGTGCTCACTGAGCTGATCCAGGGTCAGCTATCGGAGGAAATGTGGAGAGAAGTCAGCTTGCAGTGTGAAACTAGGACTGGGTTTTGTGTAAATTTGTTTTTC
Organism: Salarias fasciatus; assembly: GCF_902148845.1. Classification (NCBI taxonomy): domain Eukaryota; kingdom Metazoa; phylum Chordata; class Actinopteri; order Blenniiformes; family Blenniidae; genus Salarias; species Salarias fasciatus. Next base: position 26,310,294 of record NC_043754.1, read on the forward strand.
CCAATAATAGATTATTGTAAAGACATGATGCTCGAGCCTGCTTTGCTTGCTACTAAAATAGGATTTTTCATTTGATGAAGTGTAAATTAGATTAAATCTTCAGTTTTGGCAAAAGTTCTGTTGTTGCATTTAATCGAGTTATTTACAGAATTAATTTTAATTAACCACCGTCGATACCGTCTGGGAGTTAATGCGTTTTTCTTTACTTTTCTTTCATACCTGCTGAAGTGAAGATCGCCTCTCTGAAAGCTAAAAGCGTATTCCTCCGTCATTTTTGCATTTTCGTTTCAGAAAAGTTTCAAACGCGATGTCCGTTTCCACGGTAACGGCAGAACTGCAGAAAACCATGTAGTTGACATATTGGGTGGGACTCGGCACGCTTTGTCAGGGTGTCGTCTGCATATAGGCGCATCCTGGCGACATAAGAAAGTGGAAACTAATACAAGAGGGCAATGTCGCGGCGCCGGCGCCTCTTCCTGATCACCTGCCAGGCTTCCCGTTCACCGCCTGAATCCTCAGACCCGCTCCACTGGCAGCTGCAGCTTCACACGCTTTCCTCACGCCTGTCGACGGGCGCGTCTGACATCGACGCCCTTTTCTCAGCAATCAATCAATTTGCTTAATTAATGACCTGATCAGGAGGAGCGGTGCCGCGGGCTGCAGCCTGCTGATTGTGGCGCGGCATCAGGGAGCTCTACATGGAGAAGGTTACACTGAGGACTGCAAGAAAAAAAAAACATCAACCAACACCAACAGCGCTCCAGCATTTTCACACAAATTACTAAAAACTAGTGTGGCTGCCGGCTCGGCCGGAAAGTCTAATAAAACAGAGAATGTATATTTTATCAATGCAGGAATTGCTGAGAAGCGCATCATGCAAAGTTTCCCCTGTAATAAACCACTGTAATAAAAACAGCCATTAAAGATTAATACAAATAATGTGACTCTAAGTGAAGCTTTATTCAGCGTCACTTCTGTGTCGACTGCAGCATGAAGGAGAAGAGAGGAAAGAAAAAAAAATACTTCGATACAGTTTTGTCAGTGATGCGAGCAGGAGCAACATGCAAATGGCCTTATCACCAGAATCAAACCAGGGTCCCTCAGTGTGAAGCGGGATGCAAACCGCTGCTCCACCATGTGACCTGACTGACCGGTTTATTATGACCTCTATTGGTTAAATGGCCGTCGATAGTGGTCCTGATACTGGTCTGTAGTGGTCCTGATACTGGTCTGCACTGGTCCTGATGCTGGTCTATAGTGGTCCTGATGCTGGTCTATAGTAATCTCATGCAGGTCTATAGTGGTCTGATGCTGCTGTCCAGTGGTCCTGATGCTGGTCTACAGTGGTCCTGATGCTGGTCTATAGTGATCTGATGCTGGTCTGCACTGGTCTTGATGCTGGTCTACAGTGGTTCTGATGCTGGTCTACAGTGATCTGATGCTGGTTTCCAGTGGCCTAATGTTGGTCTGCACTGGTCCTGTTGCTGGTCTACAGTGGTTCTGATGCTGGTCTACAGTGGTCCTGATGCTGGTCTATAGTGATCTGATGCTGGTCTGCACTGGTCCTGTTGCTGGTCTACAGTGGTTCTGATGCTGGTCTATGGTGGTCTGATACTGGTGTCTGTTGTGGTCCATGCCAGCATTAAGCTGGTTTTTGGTGAGTAATGGTAGGGCTGCACAATCTATTGAATTTTGATCACGATCACGATTTTGGCTGAATCGATTAAATTGAGATGATCGGCGGCGATTTTACAATTGAAAAATTGGCTCTGTTTCATGTTAAAGGTGTAATACAGGATTTTGATTTCCGGGTGGATCCTCTAAATAATTGGTGGGTCTGTTTGTCAATCATTCTGACGAGCTGCTTTCGTAAGGCGGTTCTACGTGCTTGCGCCCAATCAGCTTCTCCCTTCTGCGCATTCAGAGTGTTTATGTAGCCGTGAGCTTCTGAGCTAGTACTGACCGATGGCGAGTCTGACATAATGAAACTGGAACTGTTTCGGAAAACAAGCTTTATTTATGAGCGAGGCGGATCGCAGAAACTGTAAACAGAGCCGTGCACGCCGGAGAAGAGGAGGTCGCGCTCGCACGCTTCCGCGTTTCCTGGGAGAAGCAGGAGAGCCGGGCGATGGTCTGGCGCATGGCGTTGTTCAAAAAGTGAGTAACAGACGTTTGGCTTCGTCTTTTCGAGAAAATCCTGTATTAGACCTTTAAATCAAGGACTTTCTAACCCAATAGTCAGCCAACCACCAGGGGGCGACCGAGGTTGCAGCGGTCGGCAACTGGCAGCCCGATGCCACTTATCTGTCCCGCCAGATGATTTGGAGAGTCTGAGGCAGCTGCTTCACGTAGGCAGTAGCTCCGTCCATCAACCTGTCAGCATCCGGCTCCTCCTGAACCGCCTTCATTACCTGTGGAACGCCTGGAACCCTCTGATTCAGAGAACTACCTGCACCGTGCAGCTCCGTGCTGCGTTCAGGGACACTTCGTAAAAGTAGCTGCTGACAGACGCCACTGGCGTCTCAGTCAGCTGTTAGCTTAGCTGTTAGCCACCGACGAACTAGCTGGATTTGAACGATTCCTTCGTGCTCTAACATCAGTCGACGGGATGCGATCTCAACTTCTGAGACGGTGGAAAGAAGATTCAACCGCTGAGCGTCTGGGACAGAACGGGAAAGGATGGTATTAACGGACAGTTCAGGTCTGAGAGGAAGGATCTGAGCGGCGTAGCGGCGGCCTGGAGACGAGGGAAACATGGTTCTGGTAGGTTTAATTTCTGGCTTCAGCGTGGCTGTTTACTGTTCTGTTGTTGTTTTATCTTCATCTTGTTGTTCACAGGAGTTATGATGCGGCAGCTGTGAGGCGTTCAGGTTCCAAAGTCACAATCCGGCTCTTGTCAGATCTGAGGTCTTATCAAACATTTGTAAATATTCACAGTCGGGGCTTCTATATGTTCGTTTCTAAGGAAAAGCGATCATTCACAACATTTAAATGGTCCTAAATTGCGGGCAAAACAGAATTCAAATTATTTATTATAATGTACTTTCCACATTTCACACACATTCTTGTTTTAAAAGACAGTTTCTTTAGCAAGTTGGTGATTAAAGACAGCAGCCACAGAGTGGATAGTTGTTTAGATTGGAATTAAAACGTCTTCCATGATGTGCACATACACGCCAGACGTCGCTGAAGACGCACGTCTTCAATTTGAAGACTTGTTTGTTTTAAAAAAAATGCAATTAAAAGGTATGTTTTATCTAACATAACGAATAATCCTGATTACAATATTGACAAAAATAATGGGGATTATCATTTTGGCCATGATCGTGCAGCCCTAAGTAAAGGTGGTCAGTGTTGGGTCCTCCTGGTCTGATGGTCCTCTTTGCTGGCCTCAGGCTGAACAAAGAGAAATTGTTTTTTTTTTTCTTCAAATAGAACAAATCAAGATGTTTGTTTTAGTGATCAGGTGTGACTCAAACTGAATTATCTTCAGTCAACAACAGACCCACAATCCTTCCCTCCAACGTGTGTTCAGCCTTTCATCCACAGAAGTTTCCTCTTTCAGCAGCGTCTCTTTGAACTGTTGTGATGTGTGAAAAACATGTTTGCATGTATTTGTTGTGTCTGCAGTGATTAACATAATGCAGCTAATTAAAGATAAGCCTCATGTTTTGTGTCGTCAGTGTACATTTAACCGGAGTATTCCCCCGGCGGTGCGAGCTGCTGATAGACGCTCTGCTTAGCAGAGTACTTATGAGATTTTATTTCTGACGCCGTGGGCTGTGATTAACACTTGACCTCTGCCAGTGTCCCTATTTGTCTCGTTCCTCCAACAGAGAGTCGTAATGCTTTTCATGAGAGATGTGATTTGTTGTGAAACATGGAATGAGAACCAGCGTGCAGAAGTGTGAGTGCGGAAATGACTTCTCACTCCAGGCAAATGAAGAAATATTAGATCAGCTCATGCGTTTGAACAGCTGTACGCCGACGACTCACTCCGTTAGGGTATCAGATAACCCCGTTAGGAAGCTGCCTGGTGGCTGAAGGTTTTCATGACTCCACTGACATTTTCAGGTGACGAAGCTCTCAGATCACAGCCGGATGAGTTTGAACAGGCTGGAAGCACTTTGAGCTGGTTTATAGACGGATTCAGTGCGTTAGCGTAGTGAAGGATGATGGGAAACGGTTACTGACATACTGAAATATGATCACATATTTGCATGTAGTCAACACATCTTATCATGTGACGCAGTAAATACTGCAACAAGTTCGAACCTCACCTTATAAATATGAGTGAGATTCTCCTGTTGTAATAATCGTAGCCTCTAGAGGTCGCTATTTGCACACAGACGGGTTTTTTTGGCCGTTACCACAATCAGCGTGTCGTGTTTCGTTCTGACGGCGGAAGCATCAACAGTCACCAGGACGCGTCGTCTGAACTCCATGAATGTTGATGCTTTAATTGATTACAAGATGCTTCCATTTTTCCGTTGTGAGGAGACGGCGACCTCCGGTGTAATTAAAGATATTCCCTCTGCTTGTTATGTAGTGATATGTGAATATATGTGAAAACACATCCTGCTGCGTTCATGCTGGAGCTTAATGACACCGTGGCAATGATTTTACAAGCTTTTCTCACTTTAATGAGCAGGATGTAATTATTCAGCTGAAGCTGAAAGACAGCTTTTTTTATTATTATTCCAACAGGTTCGCTCATTTTAATGAATGGAAATGTAATTATTCCACTGAAGCAGAAAGCATGAAAGGACGAGGTCTTCATTCAACAGCATAATATGCCAAAGGTGACTGGAACCAAAGGTCACTGCTCTCCTCTGAATATTGTTAATATTGATTGGCCTACATGTTCCAGCCCAGTGGCTCCTTCAGCGCCGCGTTTCATGTGTTTTTTCTGAAAATCCTCATGTCAATAATTAATGTTTTGTGGTGCAGTGGATATAAAGGCAATATTTCTAAAAACACTCGTTCTGGAGTGATATGGGGAATATTGTGCAGAACAATAACATGCAGTCGGTTTCTGTCAGAAAACAAAGGATCTGAGAATCTCTCGCACTGAATGATTTATGCCTGCAAAACCAGGGAAAGGCTCCGCTCTCACGCTGCCGGCGTTGGCCATGATTTCTTAAATTACCAGACTGAAATTGCAGACTGTCGTCACTGCTTGATAATCGTCACCACGGAACTATTGCTGTCATTAAGATGCGATGGCCTCGGGTCGTTGACCGAACACGCTGTGTGAAACACGTCTGCTGTCTGACAGGGTTCAGTGGATCGGCTGCTGCGTCGTAGACTTTGCGTTTAAGTTGTGGCTTTTTGCATTTGTGTTTCACCTCTTTGTTGTTGTGTTGTAGCGTTTGCATTTTTGAGTTGCAGCTGTTTGTGTTTGTGTTGGAGCTTTTTGCAGTTGCTTTGCAGCTTTTTACATTTGTGTCTCATCTTTTTGTTTTGTGTTGCAGCTTTTGCAATTTTTCAATTGCAGCAGTTTGTATTTGTGTTACCTTTTTCTGCGTTTGTGTTTCATCTTTATGTAGTTGCTTTGCAGATTTTTCTATTTTAGTGTTACAGCCTTTTGCATTTGTTTAATCTTTTTATATTTGTATCACAGCTTTTTGCATAAGTGTTGGAGCTTTTCGTATTTGCATTGTAGATTTTTGCATTTGTGTTGCAGCTTTTGCATTATTGAGTTGCAGCTCTTTTTATTTGTATTGCAGCTTTTTGCAGTTGCTTTGCGGCTTTTTTATATTTGTGTCTCATCTTTTTGTGTTTGTGTTGTAGCTTTTGCATTTTTTGAGCTGCAGCAGTTTGTGTTTCAGTTGCAGACTCTGGTCACTGCACGGTGATCTTTGCCGCTGAAGTATTGCAGTTAAGATGCAATCGCCCCGGAGTCACTGATCGAAGACATTCTGTAAAACGCACGCCTGCTGCCTGACACAGATCGGTCGATCAGCTTTTGTTTCGTGTGGTTTGTAGCAGCACGCTCCTGCACAGCCTGTCAGAATCTGCTTTCCGACTGATGCGATCAGATTGTCTCTGTAACGAAATGGCTGCTCTGCCCGGCCGGGACAGAGGTCGGGGAGACGGGCGAACGTGTTGTTGATTTGTGTTGTCTGCAGGGATTTGGTGACAGTACAGAAATGATTGAATAGAATAGAGTGAAGCCAGCTTTATCCTGTAGGCAGCTCCTGGGATCAGATATGGAATGGCAGCAGAGCCCTAATAACATCTGTCATCCTCACTGACGCCTCGCTCGCTCAGCACGCCACACCTATAGGATGTGCTAATATCGTCTCAGGGAGTCAACCACTGACTCAAAATACCACAAATACACTGACTTTGGTGTTTGAACACAGAAGCAAAGATTCCTGCGTTCTCAGGTTATTAAACAGTTACTAAGACAAATTTATTGCGGTGTGTAAAAGATGCAGTTTCCTGGAGGGGAGGAGGTTATTCCCCCCCTTCCTGGTGTCTTTGTCTTTTTGTTAAATCATTCTAATCAGTCGGAGTGATGGAAACATTGCTCCCCTCCGAGCCACTTCACCTGCAGATCACACAAATAAATGTGTTTTAAGAGTGAAGCACGGCTGTCACCTGTGATGTACGAGGGTAAAGCCCCGGTGACTGACTCCGGGCTCACACTCGCCTCGGCAGTAAATTTCAGCAGAACGCCACAGTCCTGGATCATTCCCACCTTTACAGACACTGTCAGCGGCCTCACTGCTCTTAATAAGAAATAAAAGAAAATAATAAAATGAAATACAAGCTGCAACACAAATGCAGAACAGAAATAACTTTAAAAAATATTTTATTGCAGAGTTTTTTCTACCACTTGAATCTGCAGCATATAACACCAACACTGTTTTCTTTCTCTTGTGTTGGCAGAAACAGGAGTCCAGATTAAACTTTACTCAGTTCAGTGTTCCACTGACAGTGGAGAAAATGCTGTCAGGCTGTATGAACTGCTTCAGAAAGTCACGGCGTTGCCAGTGTTTTCCAGACGCTGATCGTTCCCATGTACAGTAATTTGCAGATATTCTGATGGCAGCAGCTGATCGTCCTTCTTCTGAATCTCCTGCTCCAGACGACCCAAAACACCATCCGGGGGTGACGCTCCGGAGACGTTTTCTCCGTCCTTGGTTGAAAATATCAGTGATGCGTTGATGTTCAGCCTCTTCAAAGCCCTCATTTCACTAACAGTTGCACCTTGACCCCTCCTGATTCGCTCCTGGTTTTGCTCGGGTCTGGTTTGAACCTCGGATGTGACCCGAGCCATCTGTCCTGTAAGCCTCGCCGTCGTCGCTTCACCATCTGCAGCACATGACGTCTTCCACGCTCGCTGTCCAGCGTCTTTGTTGTTGCAGCGCTTCTGGTTTCCCGGCCTCTCTCGATGTCGCTGCATGCAGACCCGGTATCGATAAGTGAATTAGTGCGGCGCTTTGTGTTCCTCCCTCAGTTAAAGCCGAGCGTCTCCTGCCTCTGCTGGTCGTAACCTCCGCCGGTTTGGCCGTGCTGTTTATGCTCCGCGTCCCGCTTCGTCAAATTACTGTTACATTAGACAAGGGAAGGAAGAGCGCGGAAAAACAAGAGGAAGGCGAAGACAGTGATTTGCTACTGTTAAAATTTCAATTTTCCACCCCAGAGGAGGGTTGTTCCACATGAAAGAGAATGAAAATGCTGCTCCTCCGGAGAAAACTGTCCTGAAAGCCTTTTCAGGTTGTTGAGTTTTAACTAAATTTCCCACTGTGTGAGTGTTCTCTCTCTAATTGAGGCAGGAAATTGATGGATTCCTCTCAGTTATCTCTTCAGATTGGTTAACTGAGGTAAACTTTTGGGTTGAATTAGTTCTTTTCTTTATTAATAGACGGACGACTCTCTGTATTTGTGTTGGTTAAAGCGAACGCTGCTGATTGAAGGGCTGGCTGACGCTGCTGGACTGCGCTGTTCCTAAACCTGCCATTTCAGAGGGACTTCACGGGGACTGTGGACTTCATTTCCTGGCTTTATCTTGGGATGAGGGGTGCTGCAGATAATCTATGGCTGCAGAAATGAGAAGGCCATCCGTCCGTCACAGGCCAAACAGACTCACGCGTTTCAAATGGAAACCCATCGTTTTAAATTTAAATCCCAAATTTCACCTGATAGGAGATCTTGGAATATGATAAATAACTCTGTCATAAATGCATCTTAAATCCAGGGGGATGAGACATTGTGTTTGGGGGTCGATGAGCTCCAAACAAAGCTTCTAACATACGTTCAAATGGAGCGTCGTGTTTTCGCCGCCGCCGTCTGCTCAAACAATCCGTCAAGGCCGACTCCGCTAAAAATACACCCACAGACAGCGGTCCAGCTCTCGCCGCTGCCGCAGCCTGCCACAGCCTCGGCCGGCCCAATCCTTCACGGCTGCACTCCTTCCACTGTCTCCCTCAAATAATCTGACTTTCCAAACCTCAGCGCGGCTTCAAAGCGATCCGGCGCTCCGGGCCACGCTCCGCCTGCCTCACAGCGGCCGGCGTTCTTCATCCTGCCAGTGTTCCGCTCATCAATCCACCTGCTGCCGACCCGTCTCCTTCCTGCCTCATCAATCATGAAATCAACTTCTCACTTCAGTGGAAACAGCAGAATCCACTTCCACTTTTTACTGGGGACTGAAAATCCTCCCTTTCACCGAGCGCGGTTCCTCCAGTCACTTTCTCCACGCTCTGCACTCGGGTGGAGGATCATTGTTACAGTGGCGTCTGACCTTTGACCCCTGGTTCCTGCTGACTCGGCAGAGCGTGCCGTCTCACTGGGGGACAGCCGAGCGTCCGTCCAGAACCTGCTGTCAGTTCTGTATGTCCGAGCAGCAGACGGCCAAATGCAGCGTTCCTGAAAATGTTCCGAGAAGGACTGGCTCCACTTTATTGGATTGATTGATGGATGATTGGATGACCGATGGTTCGTCGGATGAACAGATCAGTCGGCGTTAGGATGTATTGATTGGTCTGTTGTCAGTCGTTGGATAGACGGATCAGCAGAAAAACACTATAAGTGAAATCAATTCATCATTGATCATCTCTGGAACGGTATCTGGACCTTTTGATAGCCTTGAAATAATCATTACTTTGTTTAAAACATTTACAAAACTGTGTTTCTATTGAAAATGATGAGCAGTGTTTAGTGCAGCAGGTTTTTCAGAAGTCATTCAGAGATGGGAACCAGCGAAGCGATCAAAGCAGATCAGTCATTGATCACTGATCAGGAAGCGGTAGTTTCACCGATAAATTGAACTGATTGAATAGCAATCCCCGCCTCCTCAATGGCAAACATCTCCTCTCTGGTTGTATGTCATGAAGTTTCTGCTCCTGATAGGATTTGTTTTGGTGCAGGTGCATGATTTAAAACCAAATTAAATTCCAAACCGTATAAATATCTCCAAGAATGAAAGAAAATGACAGCCTAATAAAATAGAAATGTAGCTACAACCGTGCATTGGCGAGACGAAGACGCACGCCGTGGAATATTAAGTATGAACAACACAGCGTGTGCAAACGGAGTCTGAGGAGTTTAATACCAAAGGGAACTTTAAAGCTTGGTGATCAGAACAGAATGAAACCCATCAACCATAAAATTACAAGCAGTGACAGGTGGAGTGAGGAACAGATCATCTCTTCATTATAGCCTGTTAATCAGTGGAACCTATCAGGAAGCAAGAGAACGGTTTCTCCTCCTCGTTTCAGAAGCATACAAAGTGGTGTGGCGGTCTGAGTATCCGGGACGACTGAACCAAGCTCAGCACTGGGTGGTCATAATCATATGGCTCATCTGTGTTCCTGCTCTTTTTAAGGATATCCTGAGGCATTCTGAGGTTTTTCTAGCGCGGCCTCTTCGGGGAAATGTTAACGCTGTAATATCGGCAATCAAAAGCTCATCATTTCTTTACTGTACTCGGCAGTGTTTTTATCCACGGCGGCAAACGAGCGCGTTGCTTCGGCGCCGCTCTGCCTCCTGACAGCCGGCCGCCGCACCACCGGCGGGGGAAAATTAGTGTGTCGGTGTGAAAAACAACGGCTGCAGCGCGGTGATTGACTCTTGACTTTTCGCTGTGAGTTTGACAAATAAGGTTGTAGATGTGTGTGGATTTCGGAGCGCCCAGCGCGCCGTGTTCTGGGTGATTGGTGGTTTCAGTGGCGATCAGTCCTTCCAGCTGAAACAGTATTGCTTTCGTAGGATCGAAACTAGTTTTGGTGCTCGTGAGACGATTGGAAAACGGCTTCAGGCAGTCGGTGATCGCCCTCTGGACATAATGAGAGGAGCGGTTTGGAACCAAGCCAGCGAGAACCTAAGATTTCTGCGTCATTAACGGGGTCAGCCTCCAGGTTTCTGAACCATATGAAGATTCTCAGCTGTGAGCGCCGTAGACCGCCATAGTGGCTTCACCGTTTCCATGGAAACAGACGTCGTTTGCAAAACGTTTCCAGGTAAAAGTGCAACTTTTCTGAAAAGGAAACTGTAAACAGAAGATGCAACGTGAGACATAAATACACAACGAGAAGAAGATAACGGTATCAGTAGCCAGTATCTGGGAATCAGTACCGGTACTCAGTGGTATCAGTTTTCAGTACTTTTTTTGTGTTTATATGGTAATAAATGTAATAATTCATTTCAACTGGAGAAAAAAATCTCCTTCTTAACCAGGAGTTGCCAACGACTAGAAGTTTTCCCACCACAGCTGGCGCAATCTGCATCCTATCCTAAAGTACAGTCAAACTTTCTGCTGAGCTCGTTACGCTCTTGTGCTGCATTCAGGTCCAGCATTGAAAATCCCCACTCTTCCACTCCCTTACCGTCACCAGGATGCGTTCAGGTACTGAAACATGGGACCGATTGACTTTACGTGAGTCGGTGCTCGGTAGAACCGACAGAATTCAGTCGGTACCTGTAAAAGTACCGGATTCGGTGTCCTTCCTAGCTGTGAATGAGATGGTGATGGAGGAGTGTGACGTGAAACTGAATGTTCATTTATCCAAACTGGAATAAACGATGGAAAACATTTTAAAAAACCAACATTACCAGAGAAAATGTGGCGTTCAGTCGTCACCCGGAGCTTCGGGTTTCTCAGGCTCCGGCTTAAACACCGCAACTTTCCAAAGCTTCAAAAGGCAGAAAGATAAAAATACATGTGGAGTCAATCACTCGTGCTCATCCAGTGAAGAGGCCCTCGAGACCTCAGAGCCACTTTGAAAGGAGTCTTAAATTAGGACAGGTACTAATGAACCACTGTTGTTGTCTCTCTGAGCACAGTTTAACTCACTTTTTCTCAGTTGGAGCTTTTTGGTTTTTTGTGGTCTTTCTTTTTCTTCCATGAACAGAAACCTGCTTATAAAACACCGTTCAACTCTTCAAAGCAGTTTGGTTGGTGCGGATTCTGCTGTGTTATCTAATCCCGGCGGGGAGGCTTGGGACTGGTCCCGCAGCGTGACTGCCTCCATCACAAAACCAGATTTATCAAAAACGCTCTTTCATGACAACCTGGCCTCCCTCCCGGAGGACCGGGGCGGCTCGGATACCAGCCGCCTCCCCGAGCAGCGTGTAAACCACTTAAACGGCAACAAGGAGGAGAGCCGCTACTTTAACGACGAACGCTGGTCGAGGTCGGCGACACCTCCGGCCGGCCCCGGGGGACCTTGTTGCACAGCGTGCAGAACGCTGAGCGACATCGACGCCAGTGATTGGAGGTCCCGCGGGGGAACTGGAGGCTCCATCAGCTGGACTGTTAACCGTCTAACTGCAGACCAGGCCAGACTGCTAACTGAGAGCTTCTCCCAGCATGCCTCACCAGAGCATGCTGGACCGGCCGGGTCTGTGTGCCAACTCCATGTATTTGTTTATTTATTAGTTTTTGGACTGGCTGTGATGTGAGGACGCCGTGGCTTCTCCCTTCATGTGCGCCACATCTCACATCCGCCGAGTTTGATGTGCATAAAAGTTGGCAGGTCGGGAAAACAGTTTAAAGAAACGAGTAAGCGATCCCCGCGGGTCTGAGAGTGGCCTCATAGCATGGGGCGCGCAGAAATCTGATTAATGTGATTAAAGCTCACGCAGGATGTCTGCTTTGATTAACTGACGGATCAATTAATCATCCCGGAGCCGAGGCGGGACGAGCTGATTACAGTCGTCCTGGCTGACTGTACCGCTCCGCAGATCCTCGCCGTCGTCGGCGCCGTGCTTTGTGCGGCTGAATCAAACCGCGTCGCATCTGTACGGGAAAACGGTGGCGATGTCAGCGCTAAGAACACCCATTGCATATTTATGAACGTCTTCTGTTTCATATTCCCATTTCCCATGTCAGAGAAAGTTTTACAAGAGCTGCTCATGCCTTGACAAATTACCGTGCGCCCATACAGGCGGGTATCGGCAGACGGCGGCAGACTGCCGGAGACCCAGCAGGACTGGATGTGTCGCAGTCGCAGTTTTGCCAAGTTTGACACCTTGCTGGAGTGAATGTTATTTCAGAAGTGAAACATCAGAGAGTTCATGAAGCAGAGAGAAAAACATATTGAAAAAGTGAGCGAGAGCTTCAGTTTTCCTGTCTTTGTGGTAGACCTAGTTTAATGGCGGCGCCTTCTTTCAGAGGAGGTCGATCGCTGTGAAATTGTTTGGTTTATCGGGAAGTGTCAGGATGGGAGCAGCAGGTGCAGCTTTTGAAAGACAGACAAGGCGCTGATATCTGATGAGGAAGCGATAACCAGCTCTGAGACGTCAGTCCAGCCCGGGACACGCTGGAGAACGTCTCAGCTCGTCTCTTCCTGCTTCCTCTGAACCGACTGAAGCTTCCTGTCAGGGAACAGCTTCAGAGACATTACCTGGTCAGCTCCTGTCTCTAGCTCAGATAGAGCCGTCACACTGCAAAGCATTATGGGATTGATCCACTGAACTGCGTCAGGCTGATGCGTATGAACCGGCACCATTTTCCCATGACTTGGTTCAGTGTTCATGTAAACGGGTCAATCTGATCGTCTGATCAGACACAATTCAGCCAAGACAGTGACCATGAGAAGAAGAAATCTGACGTCTGTGGGGTTGACTCTGAAACGAAGTGCAGACTGGCTGCAGGAGAAGGAGCTGAGAGGAATCCCGAGGAGCCGTGAAAAGCTCTTCACGGCGAGGAGTTTCACCTTCCCGTGCTCGACCCTCCAGCCCGAGTCCCCAGCAGACGGGGACTGGCTGCTATCTGCTCCGAAATGAAGCGCTGTGTTTCGCTTTGTCCTCTGCCGTTACCGAGTGTGCCAACTTCCAGAGCAAACACTTCAGAGCTGTGAATGTTGGATAACGCAGCACCGCAGATACCCGGGCAGGGGGTAAAAAAAAAGCAGAAATAAGAGCGGAGAGGGCTGTTTTCTTATCTCTTGGCAAACGCTACAAGTTTGCCAGCATGCTGGAAGTAATAAAAAGGATCCATGGCTGCACTTGTCATCGCCGGGTTTGAAAGCTTGTTAATCCTGCAGCTTTTTCGGCCTGGTAAGTGTTTGATCTGCAAACAGATATCTCTCTTCTTGTTTGTTTCTTTTGGGAAAAGTTGCAGGACTGAAGCGCGACGGATGGAAACGCTGTTGTTTAGTTCCTGATGAAACGCTTCCTCTTGGCTGGCGGCTGCTCGGCGCTCAGCGGGCGTCCCGTGTTTGTTGTCCCGCACATTTCTGCAGCTCGACCATGTTCTCCACTCCGGGAGCGTGCTGAGCGGCGGCGGGCGGCGATCACGCAGGCATTTCACTCGTTATGCGAGACGCAGGCAGCCTGGACATGTGTCGGTCAACAGCTGTCCGCCTTGCGGGGCACGGCCATCATCAGGTTGGGTTTACCTGGGGTCGGCCGTGCGGCGCCGCGGCAGAGAAGGCGTCAAAGCGCTCCTTCCTACCGGGCCGTCTGAAGCTCCCAGGCAGACACCGGAGAGCGCCGTCTCTCCAGGACGCCGAGCGGAGACGGACTGGAGGACACTTGTCTGTGGGAGAGACGCAGGGGGACATCAGGCGTCCGCTCAGCCTCGAGCCGGCTCGTCGGGAAGCTTCCGCCTCTTGTTTTATGTATGAAGGTGGAAGATGTGGGCTTGTGAAATGACGTGCGCGTGCACGTGCACGTGCAGGTTTTTGTATGCATAACGGCGTTTGTGAAAACAGCGAGAGGTCACTGAGACATGGAGCCGATTCACAAAGTAAAGCTCCTGCTGCGTCCAGAACCTTCCAGGGTTTCTCTGCCCTCCGTCTCGACTGGCAGGCTGATGAGTTCAGGCTCGCCTCCTGACAGGAACAGGAGCTAAAACCCTCGTTTTAGAGGAATTCAGCTGGATGGGAGGGAAACATGAAGAGGAGGAGGAGGAGGAGGACATTAACAGGTCCCGAGAGACACACATCTCAGTGTGTATACTCAACATAAAACACACACACTGATGCAGTTACTCCCGTTTTACTGACTTTAAAGGTTAGAACGGCTTCCTTCGGTTATCATGAGCTTCTTTAGGTTTCTGCATGAATGCAGCCACATTCAGACCAGCGTGTCTTTACCATGCCTGAACACACAGAAATGCTCTCATGTAATTAAAACACCAAATCGCGATGTGTCGGGAGCGCTCATCCTGCTGAGCTGAGAGCTGTCATCTAAATAATCTGAAGAGCTGCTGGTGCAAACCCACACAGTAATTCAAGTTGCACGATTCGCCCTTAATGACTGTAAATATTCAGAGACATGAGGAGACTCAGACTCATCGTTTCAGTACATATTTCACCATTTCTCAATTTGCTTCAACTTTTGAATGTCAGGTAACTTATTTATAGAAATACTTTGTGAACATTTCTTTATATTTTCCGATGCTTGAGCCTTCCCATGATGCATTCAGAGCATCACTTATGTGACTTTATCAGGAAGTACGAGGAAGAACCTGATCTCCACGTTGTGTTTCTTCAGGTATGACATGGAAAAGCTTTGCAAATTATTCCTTATTTAAGCATAAATAAATTCCCGTATCGGTGTAAATGACCTTCCAGACATGTGATTGGGACGACAGAGGCGCTGCTGGGATTTGAGTGGTGATAATCTCGTCCGCGGCCCCGGCTCTCCGTGTGGAGGCGAAAGCGAGACGCCTCTGCTGAGAGTCTGAGCGCCTTTAAAGGCGAGCAGCTGCTTCAGCAGCCCGGCTCAGTGTGAGAGGCGTTCAAGGACAGTTCACCGCAGCGCTCAAAAACACTCCTGCGTGCCGGCCGCCGCCGTTTTACCCCAACGTTTAATCAAGGCAAGCATTAATAATGACAGTAAAAATGAATCTGTGTTGTGCCTGAAGCACGGCTTTCAAAACAGTGACTGCGTCGTCTGCGCCTTGTTGTCCACATCTGATTCTACATCTCCTCTACAGAGCGGGATAAAGTCGTTTAACCGCCACGATGTTCTTACTGACTGAATTAGTCGGATTTCTTTAACCTTCAGTTCTGATGCGTCCAGAAATGCACCGAGTGACTCTCCTCTGTGTCGCCGAGCAGGCGGCTGCTGGCCGAGCTGCTCGCCACCCGTTTCCTCACGTCGCTTCTCTTCGCCAGCGCCTGCAGCTCCAGCCTGCTGCCAGCAGTTCAGCTCCACTGCCGCCACTGCCCGAAGAAACCCCGAGGGGAGCCAGACCCTGCTGGGCCTGGGCCGGGCCGGACCTCTACCAGGACCTCTACCAGGACCTCTACCAGGACCTCTACCAGGACCTCTGGGCTCGATCCCCCCCCGGACCGGGTTCCGGGTCCTGCAGCAGCCCAGCTGATGAGGACTTGAGGAGGAGCAGATCAAAGTCAGCCCCGGATGTGGCGGCGCTGTCCTCGGAGAACCGGCTCCCGGCTCCCAGTCACACATTTGGAGGTTGCTCCGGCCATTAGCAGCTGTTTATGGACGGCCGATGTGTTTTCATTTACCCTCGTGCGCGGCGGCGGCGTCCCCGGCTCTGTCTTCATTGTTTCCCGGGCGCGCTAACGTCCGCGGCGTTCTGCGGTGATGTGCCATCAAACTGCAATCAGATCGTCCAGAATGCATTTGGACGCCGCCTGTAAATGAAATGGACCTCTCCGGCGTTAGCAGGACGGCGCGTCCTCAGCGAGCGGCCATATATGGTGCTGGAGGTCTGCCTTCGACCTCGGCGCTGTCCCCGGGATGAACCCGGATTACGGCGAGCGGGCCGGGCCGTGGAGGAGGCAGGTGGAACCTCGGTCTGTAGGTCAAAGGAATGCAGAGTCACAGCGTTTCATAAGGAGCTGCTGTTTGTTCGCTCTGGACCGGAGATTAGAGCCTGCCTCCCGTGCACGTTCTCGTGCACGTCACGTTTCCCTTTGATGTCTGCGGGCCGTTCTCATCCGGCCTCCTGCCTGCAGCAGAGCCGGGCGGGAGGCCGGGCCGGTCCGTGCAGAGGCTGCCTGTCACTTTCAGGTCGCAGGTTTGAATCCAAAACATGATGGAGTGTCTGTGAGCAAGGCACTGCTCCCTGCGCGTGGATGGAGAACCCGACACGGCGCTCTCATCCCCTGGTCCCAGAATCCCCCTCTGGGATGAATGAAGTTACTCTATTCTAATCTGAAGCCGACCGGACGAACGGCAGTTTCCTCTCAGCATTTATCGAATCCAGCAGAACATCGACAGAGTGCAGTCACACCCCCCGCCACACACACACACACACACACACACACACACACACACACACACACACACACACACCCCTCTCCCTCAGTGTGGTCTCTTTCCACGTTCCACTCATCATTCATCCTCAGTGTGGATTCAGTGAGCGTCCTTCCCCGACTGACTGTGTGTGAGGAGACTTGATCTTTTTGTTTACCCCCCCCCCCCCCCCCCCCCCCTCCCCCTCCCCCCCTCCACATGAAGCAGTGAGAGTCCGCCTCTGAAATGTTTGCCTGGGCTGACAGAGGCGAAGCAGCAAATGGACTTCTGAAAGCAGCTGTCTGGAGTTTGATGAGGAGGCAATTAACTGTCTTTTTTCCCCGTTATTGTTGCTTTAAAGCAGGAAAAAAAAAAACCCCTCAACAACAAAAAGGAAATTCCGGAGCAGAACGGACGGCGACGGCAGTCCTCGTCCCACCGTTTCCATCACATACATGTGGCGCTCCAGAGCCACTAAGAGCCTGTCAGTCCAGGGAAATTAAATTATGATCCCATTTCATTCCGGGAGTTTGTACTCAAAGCCCTGACTGTATTTTTTCCGCCCGCCGTCTCAGTGGAGAGAGGCAGTCGATGAGAAAACAGGGGAAACGTTTCTCGGTCAGTCTGCTGCTGTACGCCGTAACTCAGGCCCCGTTTCTGTGACGACGCCTCCAGTGGAAACGCGTCGTTTCAGAACGGCTCCGCGTCAGCGTCTCAAACAATGTCTGTTTCCATGGAAACGGCAGAAATCCTGAAAATGTGGTTAGCATGTCGGACCACCAGTTTGAGTTGAAATGAAATGGTGTGGTTCACCTTCATCTCTCTCGAGACCTACAGTCCGCCGGACTGCAGGACCTGCTTTCCGTTGCATTCGCTGTCTTCTTATCTTTGTTCATACATCTGAAAAATAAGGTTTTAATGTTTTCTTTCCACTTTCTACTCGTTGAAGGACTCCTGTACGCTGCAGTTTTCATGCCGGGCCACAAGTGTTTCAGAAACATTTCCTTCTATTTTCAAAATGCTGCGCTCTGTGAGACGTTTAGAGATGCTTTCTGAGACGCAACAACAAAAAGTTTCTCGTTTTCAATAGAAAAGATATAAAGGGCTGAACGCCTCAAGGCAGGATGGGTGTCTGTGTTTTCCTCTTATGTAATTGCGTTTACCTTGGCAAAGAAGCCTCTTTGTGCAACTCCATGTATTGTTGGTTTGTTGAACTTGAGTAGGATGTGATGCTTAATGCTGGATCTGAGTCACTTTTCTGCAAAGAACCACACAACTCTGTGGTCTCCCGAAAAATCAACAAATTCAAAGTCTTGAAAGTTGAGGAAACCGTCGGCCGAACAGGCTCCGCATGCTGTTCCACCATGTGGCAGCTATGGACAGCTTTACCGGAGATGATGCAGCCGCGTGAGTCATGCCTGCTAGCTTATTGCTGCACAGCCGGCCACAAGTTCTCCAAGTATTTTGGATGAAATCCACAGAAAACTGCTGGAGTTCAGAGAATTCTTCTGCAGTTACAGAAAATTAGGACTTTTTTAGTTTCCTCCTCAAGAGGTGGCAGATTTAATGTTCTAGTTATAAGAATGATAAATAATCCCTGCATCTCTCAGTGAGGATCGTCTCATCGATACACACAGCTGGATTATTGTAGTGTTAGCATTAGCTGAGCTGTCAAGCTAATGACTGATTCACACATTAAATACATTCTGAATCATATTGGGAGGAAGATGCTCTGTAATCCAGATGTTAGAGGAGGAAGATGCTTTATAATCTGAATGTTAAAGGAGGAAGATGCTCTATAATCTGGAGGTTATTGGGAGGAAGATGCTCTATAATCTGGAGGTTATTGGGAGGAAGATGCTCTATAATCTAGCTGACTGTTGCTTCATTTAGTGGGAGGGAGAAACCATCCCTAATGCTAATGCATTGAAATATGTGTTGAAAATAAGCTAATGCTAATGCCACTTTTCATTTTTCACTTTCATGTCAAAGACACGGAGTCATTTCAGGATTAGTATGATTTTTCTGAAAGTGTAACCACTGAATGTGTTTCAGCTAAAGGTAAAGGTTGGCTCATGAGCGCTGAAGAAGAATACTGTTTTTGACAGAAGTAAAAAGTTATTCCAGCTTCAGACGTGTGTTTAGTAATGTTGATGTAGTAGTAATGTGTGACTGCGGGTTCATCGTGGCGAGGAGCGGCGCCGCAGTAATCCATCAGCAGGGCGTTGAGTAAAGAGATTCCAGTCCAGCGCCGCGCTGGGACGCTGCACTTTGACCTCGCTGGTATGGCTCTGCACCGGGTCGCGTCCCGGCGGAGAGGACCTGAGCCGGCGTGGGTCTGGTCTTACCGGGGTCGGGCCATTAAACGGCGTGGTCTTCTGCGAGAAGGGCGGTGGACCGAGTTAAACGGGCCCTCGGGATGCTAATCCACACTGCAAGCCGATCAGATTACCAAGTCTGAACAAGTGAGCACAGCTGTGATCGCAGCGTTCGCTGCCATAATCACAAGGTTTGACGCCGGCGTTGTCGGGACGGAGCGGCGGCGAGCGGCCCAGGAGAAAGACGGCGAACAGAGCGATCATCGAGGGGAATTCAGACGAGGACAAATATGAACGCTGTCTGTTGTCTTTTCCTGAGCGGTGTTAGTTTTTGTTTGAAACCCATGAAGAAGAGCGATGCTGCTGCTGGCAGATGGCTCCGGCGCTCATTAGCTCGCAGACTTCACCGTTCTCCTTCTAAATACCTTCAAGAGGACAGATGCTGCAATTCTTCAAGTCTTTGTTTGGTTGTTGTGGTGAATTCCCATCATGCTCACCAGCAATGCCGTCAGCGCAGTGGTGCAGGAGTTCCCCGGTTCGATCCCCACCGTGAAAACATGTTTTTCTGTTGAGACTGCAAACTCGTGAAAATGATGCTGGTTCACATGAGAACGATGCAGTTTTCGTGTAGGTCCACTAGTGAGCGCTGCTGGTCCTTCCTGTAATGAAGCAACTCGTTAGCATATATGCTAATGTTAGCGTCTGCTTTCAAACACATTGAGCGTAACTTTTTAAAACTAAGACAGGCACACGGCTGACTGTACCTGTTGCATATAGAGCAATAAAATCGACTTTTCTCTTGGCGTTTGTTTGGCTAATGCGGCTCTGACGCTTCAAGGCAAAGCAAGCCCGCCTCCAGGCTCATGATCCCTGAGTGTTTACCTTCATTTGTTTAGTTTCCGTCGGTGCTTCACAGTTACAGAGTGCCAGCGCTCGCAATGTGTGTAGTGGAATGACACTGTGGCTCTGCGGGGATTTTTCTGTTTGTTAATTGATTCAGTTTGTTTTTAGGTGTCTCTGCTTTGCTTCTTGCTGGTTTTGTCTCAGAGTGCTTCTTCTGCCCCTCAGTCAGACGGTGTTCTTGTTTAAAGCCCTGCGGTACAGGGATTTATGTCTGATGAATTGAATAGAGAATCTTGTGATGGTCTTGAATGTAATTGGACGCTGTTGTTCATCACCAAATATTCAGCAGCAGTGCTTCCTACGATGGGTTTGCACGTTTACATCCTCAGGCAGCATCTCCATCGTGGAGCTGGAAGCACAGGTTTCACTACCGTTCACAGAAGGACGCTTCTTTTATTAATGAGTCTGCTGCTCCTTTGCTTTTTATCCTGTACTGCCTAATTTTTGACATATTGCATCTTCATAAGCCATTTGAAAAAAGCAGGCCTTGACTAATGTTTGGTGTGAAAGCAAGCCATTTGTTCCTCCTCACTCTGCTGGAAGCGACTGGGTCACCGTACGAGGAGTCCTGAAAAGCTCCGTCATTACAGCTTCAGCCAAACAAGCAAAGACAAAAAAAGAGGCATCAATTATTAAGTAATTTCACTTAAGACTTCGAAAACTATTCAGAGCACTGTAATGGCACCAGATGTCACCAAATGGGATTTAAAAGAGTCTTTAATTCCTCTCCTCCCCCTCCTATCTGCCTCCTTCCCTCCTTCCGGTTGACATCATGTGCTCGGAGGGCAAATCTCCATGCTGGCGTGCCTTCAGAGTGCACCGGGAGAAAACACACCAGGTCCTCTCCTCCCAGGCCTCCTCATAAAAGCTCTGCTGCTTTGTCCTCTCCCGGCCGTGATGGACGTCTCTGCATTGACTCCTTATTTTCTAAGGAACGACTCAAAGATATGAAGGCTTATCTAACCCCGCTGCCTTCCTCTGGACCCATCGTAATGGACTGGCCAGATTGGACAGTGTCACTATCTTTCTGTCTGCGTCCTTGTTGAGAGCAAGTGGAGCGAATCATTTGTCCCGAAGACTGTAGTCTGCGGTCAAATTAAGGTCCGTGCTCCGTCAGGAATCACACTGACACATTTAAGTCCGGCTGAGGCCGAGAACGAGCAGACGCCCCGGCACAGGGTGTCTCTTCCAGTTAGCCGTGGGCTAATTGTGAGCACAGAGCTGCGTTACGGGGGCGTGACGGATTATCTGAGCTGTCAGCACCATGTGGGGATAATGACCGGCTCGTTACGTTCAGATTAAGCCACAGATTGAGGGAGGAAGATGCTCTATAATCTGGGTGTTACTGATGCTGTGGACATCGGCTCATGCTAATGCTAATGCTACGTCTTGACAGTAAGCATGCGAGCCTCAGACTGAGGGTTCCCCCTGCAGTGAGGCACTGAGCAGCCAGAGGCATCGTGTGTCTGCTTGGTCCATCTGTCCATCCCTTTCTCATCAATATCTCAGGAACAGCTGAAGGGGCTTCTCTTCACGTCTTCAGAACCTTTGACTGCAGCGTGAGCTGATCAGAGTTCCGAGCGTCACTGTGGCCTCTAAAAAGACGTTCATGGAAACGGATCGGGAATTCTATTCCTGATTGTGGGAGAATTTCACACAACTGTCAAATAGAGTGAAATATTGAAGCGGTGAGAATTTATGCGGGGAAGGTGAAAAGCCAAACGTGCAGTGACATCATTACATCCTGCAGAAACACTCTGCGGCTCGTTATTCACAGACACGACCGGAGAACCCGAGCAGCAGTGGAACCATATTTCACTTCTTCTCACACTGAATCTGACTCTCATCCTGCAGACGGCGATGACTGTGCAGAGGTTCAGTGCTGGCACACTGAAGGGGTGTGTGTGTGTGTGTGTGTGTGTGTGTGTGTGTGTGTGTGTGTGTGTGAGTGAGAGTGAAAAAGAGAGAGAGTGAGAGGGCGAGAGAGAGCCACATCTCCACAGTTGCTATGAAAACCTTCCTGTTTGTCTTTTGGTGACTTCGTGATCACTCTGGCTCAGTGGTGTTCTAAAGATGATGAAGCTAAACCAAGACACTCTGGATCCCCACAAAGTGTCACTCTGCATCACTCCAGAAAGTTTCACTGTGTCACCCTAGAAAGTGTCACTCTGTTAATCCAGAACCTGTTACTCCAGAAAGTGTCTCTCTTTGTCACTCCACAAATATGTCATTCTGTGTCACTCCAAAAAGTGTCACTCTGTCACTCCAGAAATGCTCACTCTTTGTGACTCCAGAAAGTGTCACTGTGCATCACTCAAGAAAGTCACTGTGTCACTCCAGTAATGTCACTCCAGAAGTTGTTACTCCTTGCCAATCCAGAAAAGTGCCACTCTGCATCACTCCAGAATCTGTCACTCCAGAAAGTGTTGCTGCAGTGTCACTTTGTCACTCCAGAAAAGTGCCGTTGTGCATCACTCAAGAAAGTGTCACTGTCACTCCAGTAATGTGTCACTCCAGAAGTTGTTACTCCTTGTCAATCCAGAAAAGTGTCACTCTGCATCACTCCAGAATCTGTCACTCCAGAAAGTGTTGCTGCAGTGTCACTTTGTCACTCCAGAAAAGTGCCGTTGTGCATCACTCAAGAAAGTGTCACTGTCACTCCAGTAATGTGTCACTCCAGAAGTTGTTACTCCTTGTCAATCCAGAAAAGTGTCACTCTGCATCACTCCAGAATCTGTCACTCCAGAAAGTGTTGCTGCAGTGTCACTTTGTCACTCCAGAAAAGTGCCGTTGTGCATCACTCAAGAAAGTGTCACTGTCACTCCAGTAATGTGTCACTCCAGAAGTTGTTACTCCTTGTCATTCCAGAAAAGTGTCACTCTGCATCACTCCAGAAAGTGTCACTGTGTCACTCCAGAATCTGCCACTCCAGAAAGCATCACTCCAGTGTCACTCTTTGTCACTCCCTGCTTGCCTCGCTCTGCCCTCACCCCGATGGAGCCTCCTGAAGCAAGGCGTCTCTCTGAGTTACACCAGCATTCTGGCTCCAGTCGGAGCGGATCAGCTGTGCAAACCGACTTCTACAAACAAACAATTACTGCAAATGAACAAGGAATTAAAGTTTTTTCTCCCCACAGAACTGTACTTGTTAGCGAGAGGCATTTGTTTTGCACATAACCATCGATTACCTAATCTCTAATGGTTCCTGCCACAGTTATAAAATACTTCTTCACAATCCAGAGAATTTATTGCCGCCCGAAAAGCCATTAACTACCGAAGCTGAGTCTTGTTCAACCTCTGTTTTATTCCCCCTTTGTTTCCTACGATCACATTGATTATGCTAAAACTGCAGCGCTTCTCCTCTGAATCCCACATCGTCTGCCTGTGAATTACACTCCGGGTGTAGCAACACATATTTAAGTGGCTGTGATTCAGCAGGGCTCCGAACAGAGGCGGCCTGATCTGACACGCTGGTGGTTTTCATACGTTTTACCTCCTGGCTCTGCTCGGGTCACAGGCTGCAGCACGGAAACACATCCGGTTTTGACTGTCCTGGTCTGGACTCAGTGGACTGGACCACATTTTCAGTTTCTTGGTCTTGACTCTGTCTTTGTCTTGGGGTGATCTGGTCTTAGTCTTAGTCTTGGACTTGACTTGGTCTCAGCCATTTAAAGTGTTGGGATGTTCTGGTCTTGGTCTTGGTCTTGGTCTTGGTCTTGGGATGTTCTAGTCTTGGTCTTGGTCTTGGTCTTGGGATGTTCTGGTCTTGGTCTTGGTCTTGGTCTTGGGATGTTCTGGTCTTGGTCTTGGTCTTGGTCTTGGGATGTTCTGGTCTTGGTCTTGGTCTTGGGATGTTCTGGTCTTGGTCTTGGGATGTTCTGGTCTTGGTCTTGGGATGTTCTGGTCTTGGTCTTGGTCTTGGTCTTGGGATGTTCTGGTCTTGGTCTTGGGATGTTCTGGTCTTGGTCTTGGGATGTTCTGGTCTTGACTCATTGCTGTCTCCATGTCAACATTGTTTTCAAAACATTGCTGTTAAGATGAAAATTTTCTAAAACACAGCAGTGTTTTCACTTGTGTGAACGTTGCCCGAGTGTGTGAGCATGTGTTTGTGAGAGTGTGTGTGTGTGTGTGTGTGTGTGTGTGTGTGTGTGTGTGTGTGTGTGTGTGTGTGTGTGTGTGTGTGTGTGTGTGTGTGTGTGTGTTGTGTGTGTGTGTGAGACCAGCCTGCATTGACAGTCCCTCTGAGTCGGCTGCAGCCTCCTCGATAAGATAACACGGATGGAAATAAGAAAGTATGCCTGAGTCAGACTGAGTGGATCAGTTAAAATAAATACAATCTGCTGCTGTTTGTGTCTGATTTGTCTCATCGTGCGGCGTATGATCGTGTAATTTCACCGCAAATGCGACCGAAAACAAATCTGCTTTTTTTCAATTGTACGTGGTGATGAGTATCTGAGGAAGCCGAGGCGAGGATGACAGAATCCGCCTTGCATGGCTGGATAATAGAGTGACAAATCAAAGCTGATGTAATGACACCGAGGGGATGATAAAGTGACAAAAACATCAGTCTGCGGCGTCGGCCTCCGCGCCGGGAGTAAACACAGGCCCGCCTGCTCAGAGCAGCGCAGTATGGCGGAGCAGCCGCCGCCTCTGTCCTCCTCGTCCTGCCGTCTCGTGCACAGATTTGACCCGGAGTGGAGTGTGCACCCGGAGGCTCTGCAGCCTCTAAACAGCGGCTCCCCGCCGAGTTCTCCACGTACTGCTCAGCTTCAAAAGACTGAGGTGATAGATGCTGCGTCAGAATGAAGGGATGCCTTCGTATTTCTTCAGGTGAAATGAGACGATTGTTGAGAACTCTGTAATTCATCCATGGATGAATGAAAAAGAGAAAGGTGTCTCACTCAATGTATACTAACTCCAGTTTCTTTTAGGTTTTCTATTAAGAGAAATTAGAAGACGACATGGAAGAAGCGAAATCCCAGTTTAAAACATATTTTCAAATGAAAACACTGAAAACACTTGAATCAGTGTTTCTCTAATTATTGTCTGCAGTCCAGAAGAATACCAGAAAATGTCTGTAGACGTGTATATTCATATTCATCTATTGTTATAGATAATCCATAAAAATGTCTTTTGGTGGCAACAACTGATACTGAGTTTTATTTTGAAATATAGTATTGTGACATACAGTTTTGTATTTATTTGGCTAATATTACAAAATATATTGGAGTTCGGTAGTTTAGTGCAACATACTCCAATTATGGTAAAGTTCCTCTGTTTGAAATGTATAAATTATTGGGAAAGAAAAACAGAAAAACTAGTGTTTACATGTTTGGGGTATTGAAGAGTGCGTGATGACCTCCTTACTGAGCTCCTCGGACCTCCATTTGAACCAGGCCTCCAGGTCTCTCTTGTTCTTCATGGTGACGCCCTCGTAGTACTCTCTGGTTTCGGCCAGGGTGGAGTTGAGGTCGGCCTGAGGGGCGGCGTCCACCTCCACGTTCAGCTGTCCGCTCATCTGAGACCTCATGGCCAGCAGCTCCTCCTCGTGGTTCTTCTTGAGGAAGATGAGCTCCTCCTTCAGGCCCTCGATCTGCATCTCCAGGTCTATATGAAGGATTAGAAATGCATTGATGTAGGGCTGCACAAGTAATCGTAAAAAAAACCGTGATCTCGATTCATACATCTATGCGATCTCATTTCTCAATGGTGACGCCGCCCCCCCCCCCCAAAAAAAAAAAAAAACAAAAAACAAAAAAATGCTTCGACTACATTTTGATCCGGAGCCGAGTCTGCATCAAAAAAGCACTCCCACTTTTTTTTTCTTTTATTTTTCTAGTTTTACATAACAGGGATGCGGACTCAGGGAGCCGTTTATACCTTTTTATTAATCAGCAGACCGACACGCGGACATGTGAAGCTGGATGAAAACGCCGTTTGTTTTCCATTTGTCGAGTTTATATGTATTCTTTCTTTTAATTAAAAAAAAAAAAAAAAAAAAATCTCTGGACACTTACTACATTACCCACAATGCCTTGGGTGCGTCTCAGTATGGCAGTGACTGTGAGTGCAATAAATATTTATATTTGGAAATAAAAATCGTGAGAGAATCGTGATCGCAATCCCAAGCAAATAAATGATGATTG
Organism: Salarias fasciatus; assembly: GCF_902148845.1. NCBI lineage: Eukaryota > Metazoa > Chordata > Actinopteri > Blenniiformes > Blenniidae > Salarias > Salarias fasciatus. The sequence goes on from NC_043754.1 coordinate 26,336,329, forward strand.
TCTTTGTTCCAGAATCGTGCTGCAGCCCGACGTCGATGCTGTTTGGTTGCAAACAAGGACTCAGTTGGACAAAACGCAGACCTTTAGTCTCACTTCAGCTCCACCCTCCCTCCTCCCTCCACCCTCCCCAGCATTCAGCGGTCTGTTATCCCTCCTGGAAGCCTCCGTCAGCTTCCACCGCCTGGCTCCTCCCACTGAGGGCTGCTTTCTCCGTCCAGCTGCGGCTCCAGTTTGACCTCCAGTCCACCTTGAACCCCGCCGCTCTCGCTCGGTCTGGATCTTTTAAGAGGCTCTTTCACACCTCCTCCCAGCGTTCAGACCGTGTCCGCTCTGCCAAATGGTCACTTGTACGACGGCGCATCAATTAAGAGCCCGGCGAGCCGGGCCTCGGGTTAACCTTGACTGCGGCTGGAGTGCAACCTCGGCTCTGTGAAGTGGATTTGCTTTTGTTGTTGTTGGAGGGATTAGGGCTTATCTGCGGAGCTGTGTCAGGGACGTGGCGGAGGAGAGGATGTGCAGACGGCTGCACCGCCGCCGCGTTCGCCACTCCTTTAATGCGTGGAGCTTTTCACCTGTGAATACCGTCACAGCGGAGAGACCGCCCAGACCCCCGTCATCAGAGGCGCTGTGTGGATAATTCCCCTGCTGTAGTGATGTTTACTTAAGCGTGTCAAACATAAGGAGTGCGGGCCAAAACCGATCCACAAGGAGCTCCAATCCGGCCCGCCGAACCAAGGAGACAGGAAAAATTAGAAGAAAAACAAAAAAAAAAAATCTTAAGAGTAGCAAACAAAACAGCAGAGAGCCCCAGATCGCCCCCCTCATCACAGCCATCCTCTGAGGGTGTAAAAACACCCACAATGCAACAGCTATAAAGGCTCTTTGCATCATTAAAATCAGCTCTATATTGTCGTTGCAGTGATTTAGTGGAGGTGTTCATCGTCTGCTGAGCGACTCTGTCCTCATGCGACACCTGGAAGACCCCGCCAAAATGATCCAAACAGACCACTTAATGGACACTTTTTATAAAGTTTAATAATGCATGAAAGCCTCCGTGTTGAGTGCACCCGTGAGATTACTGTGGCGATCTTCTAACAGTTGAGAGAGAGTTCACCAGCAGATTAAAAGATGGATGAAGGAATCAGAACAAAGAGGGTGGACGTTCGCTCAACAGCATCAAATCACATCAGCTTCACAGTGATGAGGAAGTCATGAAGCAGTGATTACACTGTTAGATTCAATCCCAAAGTGAGCGAAGTAAACACTGGATGGTAAATAAAAGCAGCAGTTTGGCCTCCACAGGCTGGGTTTGGTATTTATCCTCCCATAAATGAAGCGGTCTCATCTGTTCTTCTGTCAGCCTCGACAAGCCCACGTATTCTCTGTGTTGTGCGGCGACGGACTCCCCGTGGCGTCTGCATCAGATCCACAAGCCTCGACTCCGGCCTCTGAAGCGTCGGCTAAAATTACTCCCACATGTTTGGTCTTTAAACTCTGCGCTCGTCGCTGGCTGCTGGAACAAACTACCGAAAGAGCGGCTGCTATTCTCCCTGGGTCCCGGTGAAGGCGTCTTCAGCGCTGCCCGGCCTGATTCAGCACCGCGGACAGCTCCAAGCAACACAGCGGCAGGACTGTGGAGACAAGAAGTGCTGATAGAAGTGAATCATTTTTCAAAATAAGTCAATGCAGACGTTCAGCACCAGTCTGTATCCTGCATTTCTATCTCCAAAAACTTCTTCATGATATTTTTTTCACTACATTTGCTGTATCATAGTACAATATGATGGTTTGAGCGTCGCCATCGCTACGTCGCGGTGATCAGGAGTCACATCGCAGGTCTCTGAAACTCAACCTTTGTGGTAAAACACAATTCACATTCTCACTTGATAGAATGGAACATGCACTTTGGTCCCTCCACAATGAAAACAAGCAACAAAAAGTAACAATAAGGCTGAAGAACAGACATAACACATCGTCGTAACACTGACCGGAGGAGGTGAGATCAGTGCAGCTTGATTGTCAACAAGATGGCAGGACTGCGGCGTAACTTAAAGTGCTGTTCAGGCCAGCCGTTGAAAATGATTGTATTGATTAGTTATGACTAAATATCACTTTTTTTTTATCACATTCAACATCAGGTTTTTCTGATATTGTGTGGAACTACGTTGGTAAAAATGGTTCTTAAATTTTACTCGGCTAATCTTTAATGTATGTTAGTGAAACATTTAGGTTTCTAGTTTTCACTCCAGATGCTTTAGAGCTGGTGTTATTTAAAAAAGGTGGATAAATGGAGACTGGGTCATTATAATTTAGTAATTTTGTTGTCACATCGTCCAGTCCTTCGGGAAATAATCACCATATTAAAGTTTGAAAAGAAGCCGGAGCGTGTTTGTCCTGATGTCTAATTCAGGACCAGCAGATGATTTCTTCAGTCTGACCTGTTCTGGAAAACGACTGACTAACAGCAGCCAGCCGGGCGCCCATGAATCCACCTCCAGTCTGGAACCCGGCTCGCTGGACTTGACGAAATGACCCGGCTTTCAGCAGCGAGCTGGAGCTCCGCCGTGTCGCTGGTGACGGGAGATTTCTGCAGCCTGTGAGTGGTTTTCAACACGCCGGAGCATAAAATAACAAGGACGGCGTCTGGCTCTGTTCAAACCCTTCAGTTATGGAAATGGTTCTGAACCGAAACCAGGCCGGCGTCACGTCAAACTTCAGTCTCTCTCTCCTCGTCTTCATCTTCCTCACTCATGCACTTTCTTCTCTCCAAACAACGTATGCGCTTTGTTTTCCACTCTCCTTCCTTTCTTCTGTCCCCTCTCTGTGACTCGGCGTCTCTCTTCCTCCTCCTCTCATCTCCTCTCAACATTTCTGCTTTTCTTGTTCTAATCTTGACAGCCACATCAGAGTGGATGAGTTGCACTTCTGGCATAAATATGAATCACGCTATCGAGTCAGCGTTACTGATTGATCCAGCCAGACCATGTTTAATGGATGCAGGCTAATTCCCCTTCATTTTCAGTCCAAATGCGTCGTTTTCATTTCAGAGAAGCTTCACGTTTCCACGGCAGCGTTTGGAAAAGGGTGTAGCTTTTGTGTTGGGCCACTAGTGGGCGCTGTGGTTGTTTCCGTCGTCAGTTTCCTGACGTTTGCTTGATGATCTCTGCTCCGTTTGTGGAGTCGTCGTGTATTTCTGAGGCAGTTTGATTCCAAACGTCACAACATTTCACTGCTTTCACAGAGAAGCAGGAAGCAGGAAATGGAGTCTGTTTACTTCCTGTAGGCAGACATGCATCACTTCCTCCTCCTGTCCAATCAGAGCCCTGCACAACCTCCAGGTCTGACGAGGAAGTAAATAAAGGTGATTAAATGTGTCTTCAGTGTAAACCTGGATTCAGAGGTACTGTAGAGATGAAGGACTCTTCCGTTCTGAAGGATTTCGTTCAGAATCGTTCTGGATTTCAAACCTGTGGCCTCGGCCGCTGTCTGGCCTGAACGTGTTAAACGCCATTTTTGTCCAGAGCTGTATCTGAGCTGCTCCCCGCGGCCGGGACAGATTGCACACCTCAAATGGCAGCGGCGACACTCAGGTTCTGTTCCTTCCACTTTATCGCAATCAGAGGAGCAGACCATCAGAGGCAGACCGGCGAGCAGCGTGCGGCCCGGCGTCACGCCGCCGGCAGCACAGCACGCCGGGGTCAGGCGGCCGAACAGCTGCTGGGCTGCCGGGTCCGTCTGGCCGCCGTTTAGTCATCCGCTGGTGTTCAGTCAATATTTAATGTGTGGGAGTCGGGTGGGCGTGTCTCTGGCAGGCTGGGGGACACGGACGTCCTCTGGGAGGCTCGGCCGCCACTTCCTGCTGTTTCACACTGAGATGACAGCAATGCTGGAACGACGTCACGGAGCAGCCTTGCTGTTTCCTCACATCAAAATCTGGTGTTTTTTTAAATTCCAGATGCTCCAATTAAGAATAGATTTCTTCAGAGTCACATTGCCTGAAAGTCGGTTTTCTTCACAGTGGAAAAAATCTTGATGAACAAAATGACAAAATGCATCACTGATACTTTATTTTCTGCCAATAAAATATGAGGAACAACAACCACTTCTGTGGTCTGTTGCTTTAGGCGGTGTGTACTTCCTGTTAAACAGGAAGTGACCATGAAAACCTGATTTGATGGGATGTACAGTTTTGGGTGTTGGTCAGAGGAAAGTCTTCATGGAGGAAGATTCTAATCCAGAACTTCAACGAAACAAATTAAAAACAGAATAAATTTGGGATCATTCCTGGAGTTGTGTCAAACACTGCCCCCACAGGTATTAAACATTCATGTTTTTATTCATTTTCATTTTATTGCATTAAATTGACCACATCTTATTTATTGTATTCAGGACTTGCTGTTGCACGTTCCTTCCTTGTATTTTATTTTGTGAGCCGGTCTGTATTGCTGAGGAGATTCCTGTCGGACCGGCTCAATACTTAATGAGCCGCTCTCTGGTCGCGTCGTCTCGATGGCGTCTTCTGAATTGGGCAAGTGTTAATTTGTCGCTCTATCTTGGCACCTAATGGTCCAGTCTGTTTGTAGCTAATGGCCCGGCGTTTACTCGATCAGTGTTTATTTTTTAATGTGGCGGTCTTCGCTTTATCTCGGCGTCGAGCGGGACTCGGTCCAGCCGCTGGCCCCGCCTCCTGCCGGGAGAAACCTGCCAAACCGATCAGACTGTGCCGCCATCACTCCTACATTTAAATGGCAGTGTCACGGCGGGCCGCGGACTCATCCTGCTAATGAATCCAGTAAAGACAATAAATATGCAAATTGCAGCTGCTGAGTCATTCTGTGCGCCGGAGCGTTTTTTTTTCCCGTGTTGCTTGTTTGCTGCGGCGTTATTAGACATTAATGGATTGGAGTGTTGATCTGCAGCCGTTGCTGATGCCTGGTGTGATGAGGGAGTGTGTGTGTGTCGCTGTGTGTCACTCATCCGGCGGTGTGTGAGACGGTTCGTGAGGATTTATCGACTCCGCCGCTCCGCCCGACTGCCTGTCTGAGGGGGGTTTTTTGGTTTGCTAGACTGTAAATAGATAAGAGGCGAGGATGTGATTTGTTCACGGCCGGCGCGATCCTGCAGGACTCCAGCGATAACGCGCCGCTCCCTTTAACTGTACCTCTTAAAGCGCCGCAGCCATTTGAAAACAGATCTTATCGGGTCTAACGGGTCAGCCTCCATCACAGGACGTCGCCTCCTCAGACTCAGGAAACGTTTGTTTCAAGCTCAAACGGCTGAAAAAAGAAAGACGCGAGCGAGGTAATACAGTCTGTAAACCATCCAACATGAGGCCCGTGGGCCCAAAGTGGGCCGCATGACGCTCCAATCTGGCCAAACCGCCAAGAAATGGTCAAAATGTTCTTATCATTTTTAGACAGACACACCAGTGAGACTCGGGCGAGGTTACCAGCGATGCTGCTGAGAGCTAGCTAACTAGCATTAGCCTCAAAGCCATGATGTCAGTGTAGGTTTGTAAAGAAACCCCCATAATCCAACAGTTTTCTGTAGTTTTCATGAAAACAGGTAGTCATTTTCCACGGTTTTGTAAAAATATTGCCTTTTTCATGATTTGGGCCCCGACCAGGGACAGACTCCTGCAGTGAAACGTGTTTCACACTCCCGCTCTACATCCTCCATTCATGTTATTTTCTGCCTTTATAATTGTTCAAGCTTTTTTATTATCATGTCTAAACCGGGACGTCTCAGAAGGAAAACTGTCAGTATTTAAATGGAGTTATAACCAGAGTTAAACACATTTTGACAAAATCAAAGCCTCGGTTTCAGAGGATTATATCTTTTTTTTTTTTTTAAGAATGACTTATAATTCACTTCTTATATATATATATATATATATATATATATATATATATATATATATATATATATATATATATACTTATTTTTTGTATATACTGTAAATAACCTTCTGCAGACCAACCTGCAGTACCATCCTGGACCACCAGGGGTCCACAGCATTTCCCTTTGCTGCAATGTTCAAACTGGGTTTCTTTAAATCTCAGTTTTAACAAAAATACAAAAGAATCTTCAATGAAAATCGTCTCAGGAACGCTGCTCCGCAAACATTGAGAAGTTGAGCATCAGAGGAGGAAAAAAGACAAAAAAAAAAACAAACAAAAAAAAAAAACATGGGCATGAGGAAACTGTTTAGCTGTTCACAGTGAAGAGAAATGATTTTTTAAGTTCGTGTGTTTTTTTTTTCTACGTGTCTTATTTCCTGCTAGCTTAACAAGAAATCCCAAAAAATACAAACAAGATGAATATTTATTCCAGCTGAATGTAGATGTAAAGAGACCATAAGGAGTCATCTGTATCAGAGACGTAAATGTCTTTCTGGATCAATAGCTGCTAATCTTTCAATGTGATTTTAAGTTCAGCGTCGTCCCTGTTCTGATTTAGAAGGCGGCAGTTTGGTCTGCAGCAGGTGAGAGGGAGCAGTCCTCTCTGCTTTCTCGCTTCCTCCATGAAAATGCAAGATTTAGAATGATTCCAGGTTCTACACTAGAGCCTTTCATGCAAAGTTCCGCAGTCTGCCTGATGAAGGCCCCTCATGTTTATGGGTGGGCTCTGAGTCCTCCTCTTCCTCCTGATGAAGGCCCCTCATGTTTATGGGTGGGCTCTGAGTCCTCCTCTTCCTCCTGATGAAGGCCCCTCATGTTTATGGGTGGGCTCTGAGTCCTCCTCTTCCTCCTGATGAAGGCCCCTCATGTTTATGGGTGGGCTCTGAGTCCTCCTCTTCCTCCTGATGAAGGCCCCTCATGTTTATGGGTGGGCTCTGAGTCCTCCTCTTCCTCCTGATGAAGGCCCCTCATGTTTATGGCTGGGCTCTGAGTCCTCCTCTTCCTCCTGATGAAGGCCCCTCATGTTTATGGCTGGGCTCTGAGTCCTCCTCTTCCTCCTGATGGCTCAGGTTCGAGAAGTGAAAGTCTGCTTCAAGCACCGAGGCGGCGCCGGTTCTCAGCTCTTCAGTGGAACTTCCTGAAGGAACTCGTCAGAAGACGGCCTTCGCCGGGGTAAACGTGACTTTGGGGACGTCTTCACCCGCACTGCTTCCTGCGCTGTGAAATCCTTGAGTCAAAGACAGCAGCTATGAAACATCCAGAGCCGCTGCCATGTGCTGACAGCCGGAGCCCTGATCTGGCACGAGGCGACGGCATCCGGCCCAATCCGGCTGAATCCGGCCCAATCCGGCTGAATCCCAGCCTACCTGGACCGCAGGACGGATCTGGCGCCAGCACTGAAACCTGTTTCTGATGACTTCAACAGACGAGCCCTCGGAGCCGCCTCATTGGCCGATTGTCTGCCGCCGTTTCATAACAATGCTGGCGTTTCTCATTAGGAGTGTGGGGCTGGTGTGACGGTTGAGACTCTGCTGTAATCCTATAATCTGGATTAATGTCACCGTGTGATGTCTATTAGGTTGTAGATGACAGTAGGAGTCTGCAGCTGAAACGCAGCTCAGAAAACTTTAAACATCTGCCTCCAGGTCTGTGCTTCACATCACGATCATCAGGAAGAAAAGAAGGATGGAGGAAGGCGAAACAGAAAACTTCTCTAGGTCCTGGTTCTGGTTCTGGTTCTGGTCCAGGTCCCAGCAGCAGCCGCATGTGGCTCTTTCTGAAGCGTGCTGTGAGAAGCAGTGGTCTTGCGCTCAGGGTTCCTGGTGTTTTCTGGCCGTCCTTCAGGTGTTTTATTGATCATGCAGAGACGGCGTCCTCTGTCCTCCATAATGTAAACGTGTGGACAACCTCTGGACCGTCAGCCGTTCATGTTCGAGATCTCACCGGCTTCCAAGTCTTTTCTTTTTAATGCGCCGACAGTTTGGAGCGATTTGGGAGGAGAAGCTGCTTTTTCAGTCTGAAACCTGGACGTCGGTCAGAAGCTCTGGGATCAGCGCTGTGGTTTACCTGGAGGGGGGATCCAGGGTGTTTACCTGGAGGGGGTATCCCCCCCCCCCCCCCCCCGCAAGCTTCATGAAGCCCTCCTGAAAATCAATCGGGTTCAAAATACAGTGAAGACATGTCTGCTACTCTTAAAACAGCGTGTTAAACAGATTTTCTGCGATATCCCTCCAGGTTGCTTGGTGGTTTGTCCAGATTAAAGCCTCTTGAGGGCCGGTTGTGGCCCACGGGCCTCATGTTTGACAGCGGTTATAAAGAGTGATGGTGTCTGATTCGGTTTGTTTGGTTTTCTCGGTTTCAGCCAGCCGGCTCTCACCGGCTCCTCAGGGGGTCATGGAGGTCGGGGGTGAGTGTGAGCCGTGGCTCTGGTCGGCGGAGCTCTGCTGATTGGTCGAACGCGGCGATGCTCTGCTTTCGCCGCCTCGCAGGAGGAGAACAGGACCGTGGCCGAAATCAATAGCAGGCCTGGAGTTTTCCTAAAACACAAAACGTTAAAAAACCGAAAGAGTGCGGCCACCCTCCGAACCGAGAGAGCCAGGAAGACGGCGTGGGAGTCGCTTTCTTCTGCCTTTCTTCAAATACCGCAAGAAAAAAGAAGAAGACGAAGAAAAGAAGAAGAAGGAGGCAGCAGCAGCTCTGAAACCTGAAGCGTCACTTTGAGCTTTACTGGAGGATCTTAGTTTTTAGCTCCGTCTGGACAGAAAGACGGTTTCATCAATTTTTAAGAGCAGCAGGCTATAATTGTAGTTTGGCTACACACACACACACACACACACACACGCACACACACACGCACACACAAACAAAAATGCACTGAGAAACACACACAGAAAAAAAAAACAGACACACATAAACACATAGAATCACACACATTCATAAAAACACACATATATACACAGACACACACACACACACACACACACACACACCCTGGTGGTTCCTGGGGAAACGGTGATGGAGACACACACTCCGTGCGTCACGTTTCTCGTTAATCAGGATTCCTCATTAGATGGAGTTGGGCTCCCAGGTGAGGCGGCGGCCAGATAGCAGGTGAAGTGTGCAGCTCCTGGTTTTGGGGGCTTATTTCGGACAAAGCCATTACGCCGGGCAAATTTAATTCAGCCGCAGCAAAGGAGCTCTGAACGGGAATTATTCATTGTCAGGGACTTTGTTAATAATGAAAAATGTTATCTCCACAATAAAGCAGCAGATTGTTTGCTGTGTTTTCTGTCTGGTTTTACACGCCGGGCTCCTTCTCTTTGATTGGCTCAGTGCTTATCTCGAGGGAAGGACGTCTCTGGCTGGGTAATCCTGCCTGTGTGGAGTCTGCATGTTCTCCCTCTGCTCGTCTTCATGAGTTCTTTATTTCTCTCACAGTGTGTTCACACAGCATGCCACGGAACACTGAAGGGTCTTTGTGATTTCTGTCTCAAATGGTGCCATGTTTCGGTACCTGAACGCATCGTTGTGACCGTGAGGAAGTGGAAGATAAAAACATTAACATCATCTGCAAACGTGTTTGCATCAGTCATATCAGAACAGTCAGTGCTGCCTGCTCTGCTCTGCTGTCCTGCAGCAGAATCATCAGGCTGAATCTGTCGACTCGGAGTCGGCTGGAGGGAACTTCCTGCTTTCTGCTGAGATCAAGTCAGAGGATCAGCGGAGTTTCATGTTGAAAAACTGTTTCCTGATCCGTCCGTGTAGAGCAGGCGTCCAGGTTCACAGGTTTGATTCCCCGTCTCCTGGAAGTGTCCTTGAACAAGACGCTGAACACTCAGTCGCTCCTAATAGATGGATCAAGCCCCGTGTGTGTGTGTGTGTGTGTGTGTGTGTGTGTGTGTGTGTGTGTGTGTGTGTGTGTGTGTGTGTGTGTGTGTGTGTGTGTGTGTGTGTGTGTGTGTTCTCGTATTTCTATCCTTGTTGGGGCCAAATGTCCCCACAAGGATAGCAAAACGTGAAACGACGTGCCTTGTGGGACCTTTTTCCGGTCCTAAGTAGGAGAAACAGTGTTTTCTTGACCATGTTGTTGTTACTGAAAAAAGTAAAAGTGCAAAAACATTTCTTTAGGGTTAGGCTTTGTTGTGGTGTGGGTTAGGGTTAGGGTAAGGGTCAGGGTTAGGGGCTAGACATGAATGGGAGTCAATGGACGGTCCCCACAAGGATAGAAATACAAGACTGCGCGTGTGTGTGTGTGTGTGTGTGTGTGTGTGTGTGGATTGCTTTGGGAGCTGCTAAATCAGTGGAAAGGCGCTCTATAAATGGAATCCACTTACCATATATACGCCTGCTTTCCCACCAGTGAACCTCTGAGAATCACATCATCTGCATCCATCTTTAGCTCCACTTTATCCAATGTGACTGAAATGAGGCGGCGCGGTGGCAGCGCGGTGGCGGCGCGGTGGCGCAGCGGCGTATCGGCCGCGAGGCGAACACCACTCGTCCTTCAGTCAGACGACCACGGCCACGGCTCAGGCTTCACACCTCGCTACATGCTACATGCTACATGCTAAAGCGTTTCAGGGCTCCCACAGCAGCGATGCTACATGCTAACCCTGACGACAGCCTGAGCGGTGTGTCGTGCTGCGTGCAGCGTCTCGCTCCAGCTGGCTGTAGACACATGAAGGTCTCTTTAAGGTGAAGAACATGCAAACCACGGCTGGTGCGCTCCTCCACGTCAGTGTCTGCTAGCATCGACGCTGTTTTTCTACCTGTGCTGGAGTTCAGTAACTCCTCGTATCGTACTAGACCAGGGGTGTTCAACCTGCGGCTCTGGAGCCACATGTGGCTCTTCAGCCCCTCTGCAGCGGCTCCATCAAGACTTCTCTACGTGATACCTGAACAAACATTTAACTTATTTTTAAATTATTACATAATTCGTCACTCTTGGTTAAAGAGGGTTTTAAAAAAAGGTTCAAGTAAAATTGGGAAAAATAGCAACACCACAAGAAATGGGGAGAAAAAAATGGAATATTTAAAAAACTTAAAATGTCTCCAATTTCTAACATAAGAAAATTAAATATGGCCGGAAAATGCAAACAATACTGTTTAAAAAGAGGTAAAATGGCTAAAATGTCAATACTGTCAACAAAGAAGCTCAAAAATGGGAACAAAATTCTTAAAATCAGGTACAAAAATAGATTAAATGAAATAAAAGGCTGTATTCTGAACTGGAGTTAAAACATCATGAATGCATCGTAAGATCAAGTTTTTTGTTTGTTCATCAAAACCAAGAATGAAGCTTCCGGAGCTGCTTTCGCTCATTTTAAAGGTTAAACGTCCTTTATGGCTCCTGAACGGCTGGGCCTGGTGGAAAGTCACTGAAATGGTTCTTCTGGTCATAAAGGTCGCAGAACTCTGGACTAGAAGAAAGAAAAGCCTTGCAAGCCGGAGTCTGGCGTCTGTCTGGCGTCGGGTGGAAGAGCAGCTCACGGGCGGCGGCCGGCACCGTCCCCGTAATGAACACATGACGGCAACAGAAGGATAAATTAATAACAATCCGCCGCCGCCGCCGCCGCTCATGCAACATTCAACAAAAGAGAATAACGTGGACTGGAAATGTCAGGGGATTTCTGAGAACCGGGCGGCTCGGTGTCAGGAGCCACGGAAGCATCTTCATTTAAAGGGGATTAGCCGCTCCGCTCCAAGTCCACGGCAGTCTTTTAATTATCTCTTCCAGCATTAAAATGCTCAGATTCACGGCGGCATTATGAAACTGGAAGGTCAGAGAAAGTGCTGCTTTTCCCGCGGCTGGAGGGGTTAATTTTATTCTGAGAACCTCGAAGCGCTCACACTGAAGCCTAAATTAAATATAAAGAGTGTGTGCTGGGAGAGACGGCGATCGGACCCCCCCTCACCCCCCCTCACCCCCGGCTTAATTATAAAACCCATCAAATAAATATACACTGGAATCAAAGTCAAACAGAGCAGTAACCTCACTCCGACCGGCCCACAGAGTAGAGTTTTCTGGATTTTTAACATGAAATAAAAGTTAAAAAAAGCACCAGTCTGAGATGGAGACCAAGAGAAACCACTCAACCATCTCGTTTCATTTATATTATTTATGCTCCATAAAGAAATGATCGTGAAGGCAACGCCAACAAAGTAGCTGGAGGTCAGGACTCACCAGCCCTCAATTACTAGACGGTTTAAATAAAATACCAAATAAAGTTGTGAATTATTTCAACAAAATCAATGTTTTTATATCGTGTCATTTATGCGTATTTATTTATGCCGCAGCCTCTCTTGACAAACTTTGGCAGCGAAAACTTTTCCTCCAAAAAAACAGAATAAAACATCAAAATCTAAATAAGAGGAAGGCGGCGCGGTGACCTTGGATTCTCAATCCGGTTTTTCATATTTTCATATCTGTGGAGATGCGAGAAGCATTTATTTAATCTCTGCTGAGCAGAAAAACAAAGCGCACACACACACACACACACACACACGCACACACACACTCTGGGAGTAGAGTGTCACACAGGAAGCCGGAGGCGACGCGGCCAGAAGAGACTTTTAAGGAAAGTTTGTGATTTATGTGTTTTATTAAGTCTGCTGTGCTGCTTTATGATAACTGTCTGGTCCAGAGCACTCTGAAGTGATTGCAATGAAAATTAATAACTTACAGCTGGCAAAATAAATTCCCAAAGCAGCCATAGTTATTAATGCCGGCGTAATAATTTAGTGAGTCTTCTTCTTTATTGACATCGTGGGGAAGCTAAAGAAGATGCTGGAGATGATGTGGCCAGCGCTGGAAGTGATTCACTTCTCTTTTTCTGTTTGCTGAGAGCAGTCGGACACAGCGAGGCGGGCAGGGCCGGCCTCCGCCTGAACCCGGCGCCACCCGGTTCACCACGTTCTCATCTCTCTCATTTACCAAGTAAAATACTGCTGAAGACCACAGAACCAGTGCCTGAGAGCACAGCCCAGAGAGGCCACGGCGACCGGAGCTGTTACGAACCGTTCAGCTCTGAACCGACACGGTACCCATTCCCGGCGTCTGGACCCGGTACTGGTTCTCAACGGGAGCAGCTTTAGGTACTTTTGTGAGTTTATGTGGAGATGAATGTTAATTTGATACTAGCTGCAGACGGATGCTAGCATGCTAACGGATGCTAACAGTTCTGAATGCAGGAGTTGGAGCCGTAGGTCTGAGGCTGCCCGCTCCTCAGCCTGGAGTAAAATCTTTTTCTTAACCTAGAGCTTCCTGATGAGAAGTTTTCAAGCTGCAGCGAGCAGAATCTGCATTTTGAAAAGTGGAGATGTGATCTGGAACGCTTTCTCACTATGCTTGATTCGCTAGCTTGTGCTGCGTTCAGGTCTGGCATGGACAATCCGCTAAGTTTAGCGTTAAACGCCGGACTTCGAGGCCCTGTTTACACCGCGTTTCACATAAAAACTCATTTTCATTTCAGAAAAGTTTCACGTTTACATGGCAACGTTTTCAAGAAGTGCCGCTGAACAGTGGTAATACTTCAGAACTGCTGCGTTTCCTCCCGTTGCTATGGCGACGGAGCATTTTCAGGCAGTGGTTGCGGTGCGTGTAACCAGCGTCCAGGGAAGACGGACCTGACGGCCTCCTGCTTTGGAAAGCAGCGATCAGCAGGCGAGAGCTGGCATTTCTTTATTAGGGCTGAATTACAGTGAAGCTGGACGCTGCTGTCTCACCGGCGAGGCCGGGCCGCCGCTCCCCGCCAGCCGGCCGGCCGGCCGGCCGGGCGGCCCATTTGCTAAAAGTGGAGAATTGATTCAGCGGCTCCCAGCATTCCTTGATTGTGTCTAGTCTGGGAAAATAGGGCCGGGCTGCGCAGAGATGCAGAGAGATGAGTTTATTCACCACTCATCGATCAAGCAGTCCCACCGAGATAAGGAGGGGATGCTGAGCGCTGCAGAGTTTCCCGGCGAGGAGACTGTCCGACCGGCCCTGCTGGCCGCGGGGCAGCCGTCAGACAAGAGGCACAATACTACATCTTCACTCTGCCTGATGGAGACAACACGTTTCCGCGGGTGACGGCAGAGGAAGCAGGGATGGAAACTGGAGTGAGACGTGTATTTTGGAGGCTGATTAATTGCACAGAAAAGAAAATGAGACACAGTCTGTGGAAGGCGTCCAATTTCTGAGAATCTGTCTTGCATGTTAAAATTAATTTCCAGAAAGCAAATCAGCGTAATGACATAAAACTGTCGAAATACCAAGAGAGGGGGAAGAAAATATTAGGATGAAATGTCAAATGGCGGGAAAAGGAAAGAGCAGCTGGTGAGGCTGGATAGAAGGAAGTTTGTTGAACTGGGTCAGAACGTTTCCGCCGCTCAGTGAAGGAAGCTCGAGGTTCCAGTCGGGTTCTGGGTGTTGGTTCACCGGTTCCTCCTGCTGTTGGACCGCGTCTGAAACACAACGCCTGAAAGTCTCAGCCTGAGAGCATCTTCCTCCCTGTAACATCAGATTATAGAGCATCTTCCTCCCTGTAACATCAGATTATAGAGCATCTTCCTCCTCTAACCTCCAGATTGTAGAGCAGTTTCATTTTTATTTGTGCTTCTAACTTGTTAAAAATTGCATTTCATTGGATAATCAGTCGATAGTAGTGAATCAATACTGGTTAATTGTCTTCCTATTGAATTTTTCCTGTCACTTTAAAGTTAATTACACACACACACACACACACACACACACACACACACACACACACACACACACACACGGTGACGGATCACATCCTTACAGAGAGGCCTTGCTAGTATCCTCCGCCGTGTTTCCGCCAGGCGCTGGACGGTCTGCCTGGATTCCTGAGTTCGACGTCCTTCCTGCTCCAAGGACGGCTCGCTCCACGCTGACAGGAAGTGACAGGAAGTGACAGGAAGTGACAGCGGCGCTGACAGCGGTAACCGACACTGAGGAGGAGCAGCGCTGCCGGTTTATGCTCCGTCGATGCCGTGGCGCTCGGCGGCCGGTTTAACCCTGCGGAGCGGGAGACGCCAGAGGTCCTTTTCTTTTCCCTCCTATTGAGTTTTCCTCCCGGAGCCTGGAGAGGCTCCCGCCTGACACTTCTATTTAGCAGAGGTGAGCTCGCCATCAGGAGCAGATAAGTGATGTGTCTACACATCCTCTGCTCGCCTGGACTCTTTATTGCTGCCTGCTCGCTCTAATCTGGGAGGGACTCTGGGAGGCCGGCGCCGCGCCCGCTTCCTGTTTGTACGGCTGCCTGATTAGCGTGGGCGGTTGGAGATTGGTGAAAAGGTCAGAGTTCGTTGACTTCGCCGGCTCGATGAGTTCATGGATTTTGTTTCTTCTCCCGCCGTTGGAGAATCGATCGGATTGCCAATGCGTGTGATTAATGGCTGCGTTCCGGCGGCGCCCGCCGTGGGCCTTCCTCGCCGCTTCACGCTCGTTTACCACACTCACATCTCATATCGGGAGCACATTTCAAACCGCTGCAGGAACGTGCAGGGAACAGTTCTGCACATTTCTGCAATGGCTGAGGATTAATTAGGGATCAGGGCCTCTAAAGCATTAAATAAATGTCTTATGACGGAACAGAACAGAGCAGAGCAGCTTGAGTCAGACAATGAACACGACAGAGAAATGGACACAGCTGAGCAGTTCCTCTGCTGAACATGAGTCTCCTCCATGAAGACCGTTTATTACCGTGTTGTATCTGTTGCTGTTTAAATGAAGTTCAGTTAAACTGAATGTTTCCTTTAAATCAACTCAAACTAAAATCGTTGGCTCCACACAGCTGGGAATCAGACCGGGGCTCCTCAGATTGTGAGCTGACAGTGCAAACCGCCGCCGCACCGCTCCGGACCCGGGGGGCTGGGATGTGCTGTGCCTGCTGGAAGCGTTAGCATGTCGTGGCTCTCTGCATTATTTAGGCTCGGCAGATGTAGGAGGAGATGTTAGCATGTCTGAAAATGGCTGCGAGGCATCTTCACACACACACTTCCATTCATACATGTGTTCGTCGCCGTGGTTTAAAAGAAAAATACAAATGCGCTCAGACACGTGCCCTCCCGGTAGAACCCTGCAGAGCGCTCACGTTCCGGGTTTTCACGGAGAAGAACCCGCCGAGGAGCGCTCTACCTCCGAGACGCCGCCGTTCCAGCGACAGCCAGTCAATATTTACCAGGAAATGTGTCTTTAAACTTTCATTAAGACACGATGTCGTGATGCGGCAGCACGAGCGGCTAATCTCAGCCATCAGCTCTGTTTGTGGAGATTATGACGGTGTTCCACTTTCTGCTGCCGTCAATAATTAACCTCTCAGCGGAGAGTGAAATCTGCAGCGGCCAGCGAGGATCGCCGCCGCCGCCGCCTTTCACCCCACTCTCCTCGCAGTGACTGTCCAGCGCCGCAGGAAGCCGGCGACATTAATGTTGAAGCCACCTGTATGAAGGGGAGTGCCGGCCGTGCACGGACCGGCTCGTGCACGTGCAGAAGCAGCCTTCCTCTTGGAGGGGTCAGTACTGCAGACGGGTCTGGATCTTCTGCGCTCGGCTCCATGACAGATCTGAGAGCAGGAATCCTGCTGAAGTCCTGCTGGAGGAGGAGCCGGTCCACACCAGAACCACACCAGAACCACACCAGAACCACGCCAGAACCACACCAGAACCACGCCAGAACCACGCCAGAACCACGCCAGAACCACACCAGAACCACACCAGAACCACGCCAGAACCACACCAGAACCACGCCAGAACCACACCAGAACCACGCCAGAACCACGCCAGAACCACACCAGAACCACACCAGAACCACGCCAGAACCACACCAGAACCACACCAGAACCACACCAGAACCACGCCAGAACCACACCAGAACCACACCAGAACCACGCCAGAACCACACCAGAACCACGCCAGAACCACACCAGAACCACGCCAGAACCACGCCAGAACCACACCAGAACCACACCAGAACCACGCCAGAACCACGCCAGAACCACACCAGAACCACACCAGAACCACCCGGTTCTGTTCAGAGAGAACACCCAGAACGAGCCTCTGCTTCGCCACAACCAGCCTTCCTCCTCCTCCTCCTCCTCCTCCTCCTCCTCCTCCTCGGTTTCTCCCTGTTCCATGAAAAAAAGATGAGTTCTGTGGTTTGGCTCTCATTAGAACCTGGACCGGTTCCTGAACATACCGGAGCCGGTAACGACCGCCGGGTTTATCTGGAGAGCGCGTGGCGTCGGGGGCGGAGCCGTAAATCTGCCGCTTGGCTTATTAAACTTTTAAAGTCGCTCCCAATGTAAGTTTTTTTCCTCAGGTCCGGATGAGAAGCGGGACATCTGTTTAGCGATGAGCTGGTGGCGGCGCCCGGCCCGCCGCTCACCGCGTCCTCTGGCTCCCGCCGAGCGCCGCTCTCACGCTGAATGATTGCCCTCTTCAGACACGGCAACAAATTTGACTTTGTCTGAGAGCGGCGCTGTCTGTGTTCAGTCATGGACTGACCCGGCGCTGTTTGATGTGAGGGAACAATGAGAGTTGTGTTTCCTCCCTCCATCAGAAGCAAACGGCGAACAGCACACTACGACCGGCTCGCCGTCGTCTCCCGTCGCCGCCGCAGGCTTGTCTCGTCTGTTTTCCACCTCCAGGTTTAACGGTTGGTCATCCTCATCCGGCTGCTGGTCTAGAACCTTCTGTCAGGTTGTTCCCCAGCCTTTAGCTCTCCATTAGCATTGGTAGCTTTACTGTAGCATCTTTCTGTTGTCACACAGTGACACCTAGTGGTCACAGATGATATTCACGTTCGTACATGTGCAGCTCCGTCCCGGTACTGGACCACGGTGACACGTCTGAAATAAGCTCATTGCAGCCTCAGTCTGCTGCTTGCGTTTGGAATTCTACCATCGATTTCCTTGTCAAAGCTTAATTAGTGCATTAGGAAACGGATGATCATGGTGGGAGTATCTAAAATGTATAATTCAGCTGCCAGGGACGGTCATGGACGGCTGTTCACCCTCTGAGACTTGGAAAGCCGTTGACGCAGCCTGGCTTCTGATTTCTACAGACGGAGCTTGGAAGTGGGAAGTCATTCCCTGGTTTGTTTTGCGGGAGTCGTTCAGTCGATTGAACCTGAGAAGCCTCCGTGCTGCCCTCCTTATCTCCACACCGGCTCCGGTTTGCTCCTTCAGGCGGAGTTCAGCGCAGTTTGGTTTTCCTCTCCGTATTTAGAGCTCATAAACGGAGCAGTCGACGCCTGACGTGTTGATGTTTTATATCCAGGCTCCTCCAGTAAAGATAAAGTCTCGTTCTGTCACTGAATTCTTTTCAGTCTTCCTCCTTTAACCGTATAATTTCATCCACACCCATAAAGCAATCGTGTTTTATCGAGCTCTCACCCGGCACGAGCCAAACAAATAAAAGATCTGCTCTTCATTTAGCTGAGGGGGAGATGAGGGGAAACACTCAGCATCAACTCCACAGGGAGAAGGTTTCCAGCTGAATACCTCCAGGTCTCTTTATGTGGGAGATGAAAAGCTTCTGCAGCTCTGGAAAGATCCTCGCTTCAGCGAGAGGAGACGGCTGACGGCGCCCTCAGCTCAGCACCGCCGCATGAGGAAATGCAAAACTTTACAGCGTTTACACGACGACGAAAATACACCGATCTGAACAGGCTCCGGCTCTGTCAGCGTGCAGACAGACCAAACTCTGCTGCGGCGCAAACCGCTGGTCTGCACATGCTCAGCAGATGACAAGAAAAACAATGGCGGCCTCCAGAATGTCAGCAGTGCTAAGTTATGGAGCTCTATGCTAACTCCTGGAGCTCCATGCTAACTCCTGGAGCTCCATGCTAACTCCTGGAGCTCTATGCTAACTCCTGGAGCGCCATGCTAACTTCTGGAGTTCCATACTAACTCATATAGAGCCATGCTTACACCTATAGCGCCATGCTAACACCTATAGCGCCATGCTCACACCTATAGCGCCTTGCTAACACCTATAACGCCATCCTAACTCGTGGCGCTCCATGTTAACTCCTTGAGCGCCATGCTGACTCGTACGGCGCCATGGAAACAAGATTTGTCTCTGAAACTGAAACCCGATGCATTTGCAGCTGAAACGCTGTGCCGTGCCCGGTGATGGGTTGGGGGGCAGCGGCGTCGGCGTTGACGCGCTGCCACCGAACACATCACCGCCGCTGCCTCCTCTCCTGGGTTCCTGCGCTCCCCTCCGAATCAAAGCGCTGGCCAGGCATTAATTTTTAACGTCCGATCGGACCACGGCGCTGCGGCGGGAACACGGGATGTGTTGCATCGTTAATCAGCGGCGCAGGGATCATGTTGCAGCAAGTGTTTGGTAAATAAAATGCAGGGAGAGTTTTGCATAATTTGCTCCCTCCAGCTGGATCTGGTATTCCGGCAGCGTGCGAGCAATCAGGCCCTGAATGCAGATGATGTGTACATCCCGGTAAACGGCCAGCGGGCGCTCGCTATGCGCGGCGGCGCGCCATGTAAATGGAGCGAGGTGTATCGGTGAGACAGGTGCGACCTTTTCCCACCGATCGTTACTTACCTTGACCTTTTGTCAATAAGGGCAGAGAGATCCCGGGCCGGGCCGGGCTGAACTTTGTGGGCCCACTCCATCAGGGCGTCCTCTCCCCGCCGCTGACCTTTTTAGGCGGAGCTGCCTCCGCACGGGGACGGAGATAATGTATGCCAACAGATGTGTGAGTGGCGAACAAGCGCGGCCGCTCACTTGATTAGAGAGATCTCAGTCTGCGGCGGCGAGGAGACTGTTTTATTTCCACACTGCGCCCTGCATGACAACGGCTCCGGCCGGGAAGGCAGCAGAACGCCCTCCGAGGGAGTTCAGCAACCCTGCAAGTCCAAGTCCTGCACCTCCGCCTCCACCTCGAACACCTCCACCTCGAACACCTCCACCTCGAACACCTCCACCTCGAACACCTCCACCTCCACCTCGAACACCTCCACCTCGAACACCTCCTCCTCCACCTCCACCTCCGCCTCGAACACCTCCGCCTCGAACACCTCCTCCTCGAACACCTCCTCCTCCACCTCCGCCTCCACCTCGAACACCTCCACCTCGAACACCTCCTCCTCGAACACCTCCTCCTCCACCTCCACCTCCGCCTCGAACACCTCCACCTCCGCCTCGAACACCTCCACCTCCACCTCGAACACCTCCACCTCGAACACCTCCACCTCCGCCTCGAACACCTCCGCCTCCACCTCGAACACCTCCACCTCGAACACCTCCACCTCGAACACCTCCTCCTCGAACACCTCCTCCTCCGCCTCCACCTCGAACACCTCCGCCTCCACCTCGAACACCTCCACCTCGAACACCTCCACCTCGAACACCTCCACCTCCACCTCGAACACCTCCACCTCCGCCTCGAACACCTCCGCCTCCGCCTCGAACACCTCCGCCTCCGCCTCGAACACCTCCACCTCCGCCTCGAACACCTCCGCCTCCGCCTCGAACACCTCCACCTCGAACACCTCCACCTCGAACACCTCCGCCTCCACCTCGAACACCTCCACCTCGAACACCTCCGCCTCCACCTCGAACACCTCCACCTCCGCCTCGAACACCTCCGCTTCGAACACCTCCACCTCCACCTCGAACACCTCCACCTCCGCCTCGAACACCTCCGCCTCCGCCTCGAACACCTCCACCTCGAACACCTCCACCTCGAACACCTCCGCCTCCACCTCGAACACCTCCACCTCGAACACCTCCGCCTCCACCTCGAACACCTCCACCTCGAACACCTCCGCCTCCACCTCGAACACCTCCACCTCGAACACCTCCACCTCCGCCTCGAACACCTCCACCTCCGCCTCGAACACCTCCGCCTCGAACACCTCCGCCTCCACCTCGAACACCTCCACCTCCGCCTCGAACACCTCCGCCTCCGCCTCGAACACCTCCACCTCGAACACCTCCACCTCGAACACCTCCACCTCGAACACCTCCACCTCCGCCTCGAACACCTCCGCCTCCGCCTCGAACACCTCCACCTCGAACACCTCCACCTCGAACACCTCCACCTCCGCCTCGAACACCTCCGCCTCGAACACCTCCGCCTCCACCTCGAACACCTCCACCTCCGCCTCGAACACCTCCGCCTCCGCCTCGAACACCTCCACCTCGAACACCTCCACCTCGAACACCTCCACCTCGAACACCTCCACCTCCGCCTCGAACACCTCCGCCTCCGCCTCGAACACCTCCACCTCGAACACCTCCACCTCGAACACCTCCGCCTCCACCTCGAACACCTCCACCTCGAACACCTCCGCCTCCACCTCGAACACCTCCACCTCGAACACCTCCGCCTCCACCTCGAACACCTCCACCTCGAACACCTCCACCTCGAACACCTCCACCTCCGCCTCGAACACCTCCGCCTCCACCTCGAACACCTCCACCTCGAACACCTCCGCCTCCACCTCGAACACCTCCACCTCGAACACCTCCGCCTCCACCTCGAACACCTCCACCTCGAACACCTCCACCTCGAACACCTCCACCTCCGCCTCGAACACCTCCTCCTCCACCTCCGCCTCCACCTCGAACACCTCCACCTCCGCCTCGAACACCTCCGCTTCGAACACCTCCACCTCCACCTCGAACACCTCCACCTCCGCCTCGAACACCTCCGCCTCCACCTCGAACACCTCCACCTCGAACACCTCCGCCTCCACCTCGAACACCTCCACCTCGAACACCTCCGCCTCCACCTCGAACACCTCCACCTCGAACACCTCCACCTCCGCCTCGAACACCTCCACCTCCGCCTCGAACACCTCCACCTCCGCCTCGAACACCTCCGCCTCGAACACCTCCGCCTCCACCTCGAACACCTCCACCTCGAACACCTCCACCTCGAACACCTCCACCTCCGCCTCGAACACCTCCTCCTCCACCTCCGCCTCCACCTCGAACACCTCCACCTCGAACACCTCCGCCTCCACCTCGAACACCTCCACCTCGAACACCTCCACCTCGAACACCTCCACCTCGAACACCTCCACCTCGAACACCTCCACCTCCGCCTCGAACACCTCCTCCTCCACCTCCGCCTCCACCTCGAACACCTCCGCCTCGAACACCTCCACCTCAAACACCTCCACCTCGAACACCTCCACCTCCGCCTCGAACACCTCCACCTCCGCCTCGAACACCTCCACCTCGAACACCTCCACCTCGAACACCTCCACCTCGAACACCTCCACCTCCGCCTCGAACACCTCCACCTCCACCTCCGCCCGCAACTGTGATCGAATTCAAGAACATTTACACATTTCAGTTTTCAGATTTCTATTAATCGATTTAATTTCATTAAATATTTTATATTTCATTGCGAATAATTATTTTCTGTTTATTGACTCATCGCATATGTATTAATTATTTACTGTTAAGTCTCATACAGAATACTTATTAAAGTTTTTATTGACATTCTAAATTTCTATCTATTGTATTTTGTATCTGTAATTAAGTAAAGTATCCGTATTTTTGATTTTACTCATTTTCACAATTTTTTATTTCATTTCAAAATGCTGTTTATTTTTCCTGTTGCAATGCATTGTTTTGTACATAAATACATTTATGATTTTATTGACTTTTTTGTGAGTTGTCTTATTTATTAATCAATTACTTTATTTCAGTGTATTGTGTACTTACCCTGGTTCTACATTACAGATTTATCGCTTTCCCAATAATTCATCAAGCTTGTTAATATTTAATGAACAAATAAATCCATAAAGTAGACTTTCTTCAGATAACATCACTTCACTGTGCCTTTACTTCTGTTTTTTAAATACTTTTCTCCTCTTGAACTGAAAAAGTCCATTTTAAATTCCAGGACACGTTTGAGTGGAAATAAGATTAACTTTCATCCTGAAGTCGATGTGTAATTCAAGCTGATGTTGACAAGCCGACATGAAAAACTGCTGC
The DNA here is from genome assembly GCF_902148845.1 of Salarias fasciatus. Lineage (NCBI taxonomy): Eukaryota > Metazoa > Chordata > Actinopteri > Blenniiformes > Blenniidae > Salarias > Salarias fasciatus. The sequence continues at coordinate 26,359,209 of NC_043754.1, forward strand.
TTTTATTAAAGCTTCTTTTCATTTTGCGTTTTTGTTTCTTTATTGGCTCTAAACTGATCGATAGTCATTGTGGAAAAATTAACAGAAAAAATGATTTGTAGCATCTGGAAACACTTTCTGCTGCTCAGGAGCAGCAAAAGACCAAAATGCAGGAAAGCCAGGAGCTGGCAGCTGAGACGCAGCTCGTGTCGTCCCTGATAGCTCCACCGATTCCTCATTAATCATTCAAACTGTGTGATCTCGCCTCTTTTTGCAGATTTCACTGTAAAATCAACAGCGATGAAGCTGTGATGTGAGGAATTCGCTGTAAATGTTGTCCTAACGCTCTTCTCTCTCTCTCCTCTCTCCTCCTGCTCCGGGCTTCCTCCCTCCTGCTCTAGGTGAGTACCATCAGTCACTCTCGGTATCGACACGTGAGCGGCCGGGCCTCGCCGTGCCCGCCGTCACTTCCTCTCTGGAGCCTGCTGTCTCACTTGTTTCCATGACTTTCAGTGTGTGTGTGTGTGTGTGTGTGTGTGTGTGTGTGTGTGTGTGTGTGTGGGGCACTACCTGGTGTGGCCTGAGGGGGCGCTGTTGGGTGGGACGTGCTGTTTGTTCCCCTGCAGTCTGTCAGTGAGAAGAGAACGGTTGAAACATGGACGTTGAGGTGACTCAGCGGGATTTAGCAGTTAACCTTTGAACCTGTGAATAATAAGTAAAGCCAGTTCACACCCGAACACGTGACGTGTGACGTGAGCTGTGGAGTGGTCCACCTCCTGACTGGGGATCTTTCAGGTTCCATTGACACGACGACGTTTCAAGTGAAAACAACAAGTTTTCTGAGGCGACATTTTGAAAATGGAGCTTGTTTCCATGGAAACAGACAGAAATGCTGTAGTTAGTACACTGTACCACAAACTGGTCTTTCTAATGAAGCCACACACACTGCACAGAACAATACACTCTACGCCTGAACACCGGAGAACACGGAGAACCGTGTGCAGCTGTATTGTCTTCGGCCGTGGTGAGGCGGGACCAGCCTCATGAACCAGCCCCGCCCACTCCACATCCACGTTTGGATTTAGTAGCTGGGGGGTCTGGGGACAAGCAATAGAAAGAGAATGCGGCTCGGCCATGAAACGGCCGAGCCAATCAGCGTTGCCGCTTTTTGTTTTCAAATTTTTTTGGCGAATTCCGGCGGCTAAACCGGAAGTGACGTCATCACCGAGCGTAGCGGAGATCACGGACTTTAACTTTAACCATCGTCTGAAAGCTGCAATCAGTAAAGTTACAGCCAAAATACCAAGTATTGCAATAATCAAGCAAGAGCAAGAGCCTGCGCCTGGCGAGGTTCTAACAGGAAGACGTTTTCGCGTGTCTTTGCGTGTAGAGAAGCTAGAGCTAAAGAGCTAAAGCTAACTCTTAGAGAAGCTAACGCATGTTGATGACGTATTTGTTTTGAAGCGCTGATTGGCTGAAGTACCTGTCAGTCAAAGGAGTAGCCGACGCCCCCTGCACGGAGTTTGTATTGGCTTGTTCCCAGACCCCCCAGCTACTAAATCCAGATGTGGATGTGGAGTGGGCGGGGCTGGTTCACCAGGCTAAGGCTGGACAGCAGCAGTGTCAGAAAAGTTGTTTCCCCCCGTTTCCATGGAGACGGAGTCACTTCAGAGAAATGTCACATAAACCAGGCCTGGAATATTTTCATCTGCTTTCTTCATTTGATCCTTCGCACTGAGAAACTTCTGTCTTGTCAGCAGTAATTTAAAAATCCACTTCAAGAATAGTCTTATTGATCAAGTGTTTGTAGGATTATAGTTTGGAGAAAATTCCAGTTGCAGAAGAAATAATGGCGACTGAAGTGAGAAATGTCTTCCAGGACATCCTAAACATGGAAACCTCCACGCTGAACCCAGAAAGCCTCTGGATGAGAGGAGCGGATGTGACTGGAAGTGAGAGTTTTTCTGCCCACTGGAGTGTCGAGGCTCTGTGCGGCGCCAGGGCCGTCTCCCGGGAATCATTGACACTGACAGGGACTCCTGCCGTTTGGCGGCCGGGAGCGCCGCGTCAATCTGATTTCCACTTCCCGGAGAAATGTATACCAGCTGTCGCTCCGTCTCGCTGGAAGCGGCGAGCTTCAGGTCCCCTTGGCAGGAGGAGGGCTGAAAGAAGGAGGTCAGGGAGATTGACTGAATCAAGATTAAGCTGCCATAGCAGCACTCAGGCTTAAATGTGCAGATGAGAGCACAAAGCCCACGAGGCATTTCACAGATTGCTGGACGTGACTGGATGTAGCCCCTCCTCACGCTGCCGTCGCTGAGTGGGGAAGGTAATCAAAGCTCCCGGCCCGCAGTGACAAGGTAACTTCCATCAGACTTCCTGCTGGGGTTACTTCCTGTGTGGCGTCCCACAGCTGCAGAATGAACGGCGCGACCCGTCGCTGATCTGATGCCAGACGCCTGTCTTCAAACTTACTGGAACATTTGTGGGATGAGCAGCAGTTTATCACAACAGACAACACAACGCCCACTTCACACGCCCACTTCCATGTTTTCATTTCACTAAAGCTTCGTGTTTACGGGGAAAACTTCTGGAAACAAAGTCTGTTTCCACAGGATGAATGTAAAGAGGAAGTGTGAACTCCGGCCGTCGAGTGCGTCCCCAGTGGGGAGTTTTAAAAGTTGTTTTCCAAATGATTGAACCTAGAGATGAGTGACATGCTTCCGCCAGACCTTTTCAGTCCGGGCGCCCCGCCTGCGCTAAATCCTGCAGCGCCCGGACAACGGACAGGAAAAAAAAATAAATAAAAAAATAGTGCTGCGTTTGCGGCTAATTAGCAGTTGCGCACTGCGGAGCAGCAGCAGCGGCCGCTTGGACGCTCCGTGTGACCTGCGCACTGCTCGGCAACTCCCGGCAATGCTCGTCCCCCCCCCCCCCCCCACACACACACACACGTTCCCCCCCCCCGGCTAAACTTTTATCCTGCAGGAAACACTGCAATGATGCACTATTTGTCTCCGTTTTGGACGATCTCCATTAGGATCAATCAGCAGCTCAGAAGAAGAGTCAGCAGTGTGTAGAACTGCTCATGCTACAAATGCATCTTGGTCTTGGAATCAGATCACTGGATGACCTGTTCACATGTTCTTCGTTCTCCTTTGCCGTCGTTTCCCGGGAAAAGCAGCCGTCCACCAGCAGTATAAGACTGAATTCCAGAGCGATGCTGTAATGAAGAAATCCTGAATCAGACACAAGTTTCTCCTCTTTCTGTGCAGTTTTTCATCTTCTTAGTTAAACTTTCCGAGGTGCCACTGATCAAAGGGACGGTTCAGAATATACATCAGCAAACCTTGAGAGGAGCTGCAGCAGCTTCCTTCAGTTTTCAGATGAAAGATTTCCTCTGGGGTCAAAGACAATGACGTTTTTATCATTTGATCAGACATGAACAAAGGCTTTAATTAAATAAAAACGCCTCACTTCAGCGGAGTTGTTCATCGGTCTGACCTGTGAGCGTCGTAACATCACTGATTTACAGTCACTGTGGACAAATTCTTCAAACTAATCAGGGTATTTTTCTCTGTAATTACCTTGAAAGTGTGTCCAAGAAGCAGACCAGCGTGACTTTGGTGAGTCGGAGTCCCCCGCGGCTGCTGGGAGAAAACCCCACAGATCTGTTTGGCCGCCGATCGTTGTGCAGTGAAACAGGAAACACACACAACACGCCGTCCAGCCTCACAACCATCCGTCTCTTCTTCAAAGCCCGCGGAGCTTTCCCCGACCGGAGCCGGAGCTCCGGCAGCGCTCCGGCCCGCCGGCTGGCTCCCGTTCCGAGGAATCCGCCTCGTTAGAGCGGCGGGACCGGCAGGTGCTCGGAGAAGCACGGTTTGTTGAAGTTCAATTAAAAATCCAGCATTTCTCAAATAGGTTTTATCCCCAATTCTGCTTTCATAATTATCACTCATCGGAAACCGTTGGAGTCAAACTCAGGCGCAAACAAGTGAGGAAATTACCGCCTAATTACTGCAGTAATTCCAGTTGCAGCGCCGAGGCTCGGCGCTGTTCATTACTGTCTCACTTTCAAGACTTGTCTGCTCCGGTTTTGGGTTTCTTGTTGAGACGATACATTCTTTCCACTTTTTCTCGAGCTCTGAAGGCGGAGTGAAATTCATCTTTTTTCTCCCTGAAGACGTGGGAACGGACCTCAGATCAGTCTAAAGCCGTCAGATAAACAGCTTCCATGAATGTTTTTCCACTTCAGGTCTGGATTCAGTCCAGCCGATTGTTCCGGTTCTTCCCTTCATTGTCGGACATCGTATTTCTCAACAAACTACTTATTTTGTTCGATTACAAGTTTTTTTTTATCCCTGTGAAAAGTAAAAACTCGGCGACCCTGAGTTTGCTGAGCTGCTGATTAGATTCTCTGTCATCAGTTTGAATGATTAAATGCAGATCAGTGCCTCCTGTGACTGACAGCCGCTCCAGGTCGATTGTCTTTAAAAAACCCTCTTCTGTCTGGAACAGTGAGTATAAATACTTTTCCTGGCAGAAACATGCTCTGTTTTAATCTCTCGTCATCTCGCTGCTCGGCTCCGTCTCCAAACCGGCGTTGGAAGAAAACGTGACCTGGAAGACGCAGCCGAGACGTTACCTCCAGGAAAGATGAAATGTTTTATTTACAGATGGGAGACGCAGCTGGAGGCTTGATGAGGACGATTCCTCTCCCCGCCTCACACTTTAACAGGGAGTTCATCCACTTCTACACAGACCCTGAACTCCCTCTAAACTTCTAACTTTACTTAGTTTTCAGGTCACACATCTCTTTACTGGTGAAAATCCACATTTGAACATCCTCACATACGCTCTGGCTGCTGGCTTCGTTTTGTGTTCAGTGGTTTATTAACCTGGTAAAGCGGAACACGGCGAGCTTCACGTCACCTTCACGCGTCCATTCATCCCACTTCCTCCTGGCCTAATGAGATATTTGATGATCATTGTGTGCTTTCTTCTCTGCGTTCTCGAATTACCCCAGAAATCTGCGAAAGAATACAGAATGAAGGTCATAATGTGGAGAGAGAAAATAGCAGTGTAATTGGCTCTGCATAGCCGGCTGTTTATCTGAGTGATGGTAATGGCTCCGGAACGTTCCCTCTTCCCCCCAATAAGCAATAAAGAAAGCTCTGCGGTGGCTGCAAAGTACTGTTGTGCGTAACTTTGTGTGAAGATGATGGAAATTTGTTTGGCTAAATCAGCCGATGGTTAATGTTACGCAGTCGCAGCGTCAGGAAGGCATTATGATGGGCTCGGAGTGTAAAACACACCCTGGATTTCAATTTGATGGAATCCCGAGTGTGTGTGGTCTTCTTGACCTTTTTATTAGAAATGTATTCATCTAATCTTCAGCTAAAGCGGTGGGAGAAATCTTCCTTGCTAGCGTTCATTTGTTGGCTCAAAGGCAGAGAAAATTCCAGAAGACTGCGATGTGTTGCATGTTTCACAGCTTTTCTACAGGTGAGAGGAGCAGAACCAGGTTCCAGTGTGGCTGTGGCGATGGGCGTGGCCTCCGTGTAATGGGCGTGGCCTCAGAGTGACAGATGTGGCTTGTGTGGTGGGCGTGACCTCAGAATACAGGGGCGTGGTCTCTGAGTGAGGGGTGTGGCCATACTTAATAATATCTGAACCAAGAGTTCCTCATTAATAATCAATATATTCTGATGCCCGGCTGCACAGGGGCGCCTCACAGGTTTGGATATCATTAGAAAGCTTTTTTTTTAATTATTTCAAACAGTGAGACGTAAAAATCTTCCACAGTTTGCACTGTTGCTGCAGATTACCTGAAGTCATCTTCTAATTCCAATGTTTGACTGAAATCAGACCTTTTTCCTCATTACAGTCAGAATGTTTCTGTGTCTTACAGCGAAGGTATCGGTTACAGTAAGAGTAGAAATGAACGATGGAACGATTAACTTTCCATTTAGAACTGTCTGATGTTGATATTTTATTCAAAAGCCCAGAAGAGGAGGAGTGTTTGTTGGAGTTTCTGTCTGGTTTGGATGTGACGGTTGAACAGATGAAGATATTTTACACTTATTTTATTTTATTTTATTTTTTTTGTATATATAATTTATTTGTTTTTGCAAATACAAATCAAAGAATCATTAACAGTAATGGAGCAAGTACATAGCAAGTACATGAACCCACATCCACCCCCCACCCAAATCAAAGCCTCTAAGCCAACTCTAACCCTCACAAAACAAAATAAAATAAAATACAACAAAAATAAAACAGAAAATAAGTTAGAAGAAAGAAAAAAAAGAAAAAAGAAAGAAGTGAAGCAGTATATTTCCATAAGCATAATCTTGTGTGTCTACACATCTGTTTTCATATATGCATAGGCAAGCCATAATAATACGGATAATGAATAAAAGAGATAAGTGAGAACAGTAATAATAGTAACACCGGGCCGTGAGTGGCCTGAGAGAGCCGCAAAGCCGAGCAAAGGAGCAAACCCAGGACGATGGGCTCGCCACATCCAGCACCCACCGCCCCTCCAGCAGCAGCTCAGCCAGTTCCCTGTGAAGGTACCTTTAAAGTCACCCCAACATTTTTCAAAAAGATGAGGCTTTTTCTTCATGTTAAACATAATTTTTTTCAGCGGTCATGTATGATGCAATTTCCTTCAGCCACATAGAAGCAGTGGGTGGGTTTTCACTTTTCCATAATATTGCGATGCATTTATTTCCAGCAATTAGGGATAGCCTACGAAAACGTTTTCTCCTCATCCCATCTAGAGCAGATAGCTCCCCGAGCAAAATCAGCCTTGGTGAATGAGGGATCTCTATCCCGGTGATATCTTTAAGTGCTTTAAGAACGTGGTCCCAGAATTGTTTCAGCTTTACGCAATCCCAAAACATATGGATTAAACTCCCTACTGCAGCTTTACACCGAGTACGAAGCTCAGAGACTGGACTATACATTTTGTGTCGTCTCTCAGGTGTAAGATAAACTCATGAATGAGATTGAGCTGAAGAAGCCTGTGACGGCTATTAAAGGAGAAGTTTTGAGCTGTACTGCAGAGAGTTTCCCATTCAGAGTTTGTAAAGCTGAAGCAAAGGTCCTGTTCCCATTTTGCTCTGCATTTCGGGGTTTTATTGGTTAACAGATCTAGTATCCTGCTGTATATCAAAGTGTATATCAATATTTTACACTTCTTAAAGTCACGGCAAACAAACAGGAAGTGATTCATCCGATGGCTGGTCTCCGTCCATGGTGTCCTGGTGTCCTGGTGTCTCCCACCGTCCCCTGGACCCCCCCCCCCTCCATGTGGTTAACCCTCCTGCAGAAGCATCAATACAGTATTTCCTCTAATCAGTCCCTGAAAACATCATTCATGAACGTGAAAAAGACACAAGCAGCAGAAATCTGAAGGTTTTGCAGCACGTCAGAGAAATGTATTGTTGGTGGAAATTCCTGGACGTCTTTTCAGCAGAAACTGATCTTTTTCTCAGAATGTTTCCATCAAATTCTACACACTGTTTATCTTCGTTGCTCACAGATGTTCTTTCTGAGCATCAGAAATATCAAAATGAACTGGAAGGGTTGTGAAGATTGTGTGTCTGATCAGTTAGCAACACAAACGAGCCCGTTTTTAATGAGCTCTCCTTCCCCAGGCGTCTTAATTGATGTAAGTTAGCAGGGCTCTTTCTCCGCCTGCGCCTCGTTCTCCTCTGCAGGGTCACCCAGGGTGGTAAACAAGTTACAAAACATCATTTAGAGCACTAAAAGCTGCAAATGGACCGAAAGGTCAGTGCATATTTGGGTCATCTATTATCTGCATCCAGACGTCCGGCCTGCCAGGAGCAGCCCTCGCCGTCCTCGCCACATCCCCTCATGTGCGTGAAGACTGGCGTCCGGCGCCGTCGCTTCGGCCTTTCTTCGCGTCTGTTTTGCCAAATCGGCCGTGTTTTCACGGCGGAAGCAGCTCCAGCCCAGTCAAACAGCGTTATGCTAATGCTTCACAATGAAGCATGAAATATTCATGTTTCCGGGCAGTGTGTGTTAATGCGCTTCTCCTTGATTTGGCCGATCAGCGGCGTGGTAAACAGCGAGGGCGAGGCATCGGAGACCGGACGAGCTGTTTTGCTTCTTTTGAAGGAGCGTGTGAGCTCTCTCTCTCTCTCACCTGTCCAGGTCAGAGGTTGCCTCTCTGAAAACGCTGAGGCTGCGTTTCTGTGGAAAAACAGCTTCAGTCTAATAAGCAGAAGTCATTTCTACAGAACGTATCATGAAGTCTGATCGCTCTGACAATAACACCGTCTAGAATATCTCCCATGATGCACCACTCAGCAGGACAGGACGGCGGAACCATGGCCTGCACCAGGCTGTCTCTGATTGGCTGCCGCTCACTGCGTTCCTTGATTGGATTGGCTGGTGGTCCACGCAGTGAACTGTCTGCTGGATCTGATTGGACGATCCTGAATGTTTTTGTATGAATGTTGGAAACGTGTCTGTTTCTGAGAGGAGGTAAAGATGGAGAGCATCCGCGTCTCAGGTTTCTGATCACATCCCCGCCGCCGCCATCTTCCATTTTCAAGTCGTTACACTTCCGTACTTTCACACTCCCGTGTTTTCTCATTTTTTGGGTGGAGAGATTGGAAAGGCATCGAGGTGCATCACATTCTGTGCATGGTGTCACTTCCCCGCTCTGCCTCTGCATGGATTTATTTCTGTACGCTAAAGTTGAATCCCACGAGCGGCGGCGGCGCCGAGTGACGGCTGGAGTGTGTGACGTCCTGCCAGAACGCCGTCTCACTCTATGATTCACTCTGACTCTGGATTTGGCTGACGCTCCTTGAAGAAGCCACTCTGCTCACACACCGCCGGGGGTTCGCCAGAATCCGACCTCCGTTCTGCACGGTCCTCGTGTGGGCGGAGCCAGGGAGACCCTGTGTCCTGCGGCGCCGTCACTCTGCTGACCTGCTTTCAGGAGAGTGACTCAGCGCTCTGGGGGATCCTGGCTTTTGCCCTGAAGGTCACACGGCGACCCGGATCCGCCGGTCGCTCCCTGATCCGGGTCTCTGGACGTCCGTCCTCCGTCCTGCGTCTGTTCGGAGGTGTTAAAGCCTTTTCCAGAAGACGCTCTGGGACGTCACGCCGCTGCACTCAGGACCCGGACACTTCCTGTCCCACCGATCCCTAATGTAGATGGTCCACAGGCAGCACCTGCTGGCGGAGGGCCGGTACCTCCGCCTGGGTGTGGTTTGCATGTTCTCTCCCGGCCTGCGTTGGCCCTGCTGACCTGCTCTTCAGCGTGACGCCGGAGGTCCCGGCGCCCGGCGTGGCTTCAGCAGGCTTACACCTTCACACAGCCGGTGACGTCGTTTCATAAACCTGAGTGGGACAGCGGGCGTGCAGGAGGCCCTGACCTCTGACCCGAGGTGGAAGCGCTGACGTCAGCATGCAGGGCGAGCAGGAGGCGCCTTTATTCCAGCCTCACTCGTTAGATTGAATCCTCCCATTTCCATGAAACCGGCAGGAAGTGACCAAAGGATGAGCAGCTTCTCCTGCACTGACATTATCTGATGGAGCCGTGATCCGTTTGTGACGTGCACGTGACGCGCACGTGATCCCACATCCAGCGCCCGCCGGCTTGACTCCCAGTCCATTGGTCCTTCTCCGTCTTCCTGTTGTCTTTACAGGACGTCAGGTGTGAGAACCGAGCGGCGGCGGTTTGATCGAGAACAGCAGAACCGATTTATTTAGATGAAAATGTCACGGAGGGAAACGCAGGAACCGACGCCAGCGCAGGAAAAATGGAAGTGCAGCCGTGTGGAAACAAACCATTAGAAAATGTGAAAGTAAATGACAATAAATCAAATGCGGAATTGACACCGAGCGCACAGCCCCACGCACGTGTCCACGTGTGCTCGTGCACGCTGACGTGCACGCCTCCCAGGGAGTGAATCCACTTCCATATTTGTTTGGTGTGTGTTGTTCCCCCCGGAGCGCGGCCATTGTGTTCCCTCTTTAAAGAGCACAGGGCTCCCCGGCTGCATGTTAATGCAATCATTATTTTAGTCTTTCTTTTGCTGATACTGCTCTGACCTTCACTGCATTCTGCGGCTCGTTCTTCCTCCGAGGAGGGGAAATTGGCAGCGGCGCTCGGCGTTTGGCGCTGCTCGGCTGCCCGCTTCCCGGCGCATTTAAGTGGATATCTGAGGGAATGTCTCCGTTTTGGCAGCAAGGTGAGCGGTGGCTGAATTATACATGCTAACAAGAACAACCGCTGCGCGTCGGCGGGAGGCGGCCGCAATCAGCTGCTATCTTCAAAATGACGGATGCAGATTCCAGCGCCGCCGCGTTCCTCACAGATAGCCCCGCCGTGTTGGTTCTTCAGTTCTCAGCACTGCAGCGTAACGAAGCAGCGGCGAGCAGAACGGATCTCCCCGGTCAGGGTCTCCGGTGTGAACACACCCCCAGAACGCTGCTGAAGTTCAGCCTTGAAATCGTTTCTTTATCAGTCCCGTTTAATGAAACACGGGACACCACTAGCTCGGGGTGCGACGGACTTCTGACCTCGAAGAAACGAGAGGGGCGACCTCTGGTTCCACCCCTACATGCCACAGAGAGCGGGTGTGAGACAAAGCCAAGGTTCTTTAAGGACATGCTAACTAACTGACGTTCCCTTTAAACCCAGACGGGACCGACATAATGAGGAAGCAGAGTGACGGCGGTCACAACCTGGAAATGGAACCTTTCCTTCCATTTTAGGATCAGTTCACGATATCTGGACTGAATTCAGACTCTTTATCCTGAAACGTGAACAGCCGCGTTGCTTCTGACCTTGTTTACTCTAATCTGTTTTCCAGCGGCGTGGCCCGGGAGAGAAAATCCTTCAAGGACAGCCCAAGAGTATTTTCTGCCCTAATCTTTGTGAAAATTCCCCCTGAAATGAAATGTTTTCCATCATTCACTCACTGATGTACATGCGACCTGATAACAAAAAATTCAGCATAATGAAGGTTTGGAACCTCCACCCGCTTTTGTTCAGCTCCATAATGGCTCTTTTAATTCCTCTTTTAAGGCCTGTCAAGATAATTTAGCATTTCTATCTCAGGCGGCCCCCCTCCCTCCCCGGCGGTGGGGAGAAAGTTTCTGCTTTTGGTCAGTGAGAAGAAAAGGAATTGTAATGTTCTTTTGGCCGGATAAGCCGCTGAAGTGGGACCGTATCTGTGAGTCATCCCCAGTGTTTGGAGCCTTGGGGGCGGGGGGCGACCTGGGAGGCCCTCTGCCTGAAGCCGGCTCCACATCCACTCCTCAGCATGTCTGAGAAGTCGTGTGCGGCCCTTGAATCTTCTCCACCAACCTGGCAGCAGAGAGCAGGAATGCCTGAATAGCTTTAAATGAGGCATAATATCCCGGAGGTGTCAACATCCGCAAAGAGAAGAGCGCTCTAAGTGGCGCTTATCAAACGTAAAAGAAAGTGAGCCTTTTTTTTTACCCCCCTCCACTAAAAGGTACCCTGAAATGTTCTCAGAAGCCGCGGGGACAGCGTCACTCCATTACACCTGCGTGCCAGATTCTGCTTCCCCTGCAAACACTCTGCTTTTTCACAACTTGAACGGCTCGTTTGAAGATGTGGGATTTAACTGTATTCTGCCCATGAAATCAAGCCTCCCCTCCATTGTGCAGACCTAATCCTCACTTTCCGATTGAACCGCTGAGGTCTTGTTTTCCTAATATTGAAGCCGCTCTATTGAGATTCGTTTGCTGGAACATGATCTGCTTGCACTGAAATAAGAACTTGTGAAATTGACTCTTTTTTTATAAACTCCAGCACAGCCTGTTGGCCTTTGAGTTCTGTGCTGAGGAGTAATCATGGGCAAGCGACTACTCCCAACTTGAAACTGCTGGTCTGGTGAAAATTCACTGACAGCTGATCAAAAAAAGCAGCATTTTGATTTTTGTGAATGTTATTGCATGATGCAGAGGTTTCAGAATGTCTTCTAGCAGATGGCACATGAGGTTTTCTTTCTGTTTTCGCCATGTCGTCAGTATATCGCTATAACCAGGTCTACACTTGCACGACTTTTTGCCACGATGTTGTCGTGGCAAGGCATGCCAATCTGGAGTCAGGAACCGGCAGGCTCCCGCATTGTTCATGACCAGTTCACGAATAGTTCACGAATAATTCACGAATGCGCATGAATGCGCGCCCGTCAGTGTCACGAACTGGCATGACGCATTCACGCATAGTTTGCGCATAGTTTACGTGCTTCTCGCATTGGCACGACGTGGTTGTGCAATTCGGCACGCCATATAAAACGGGGGCTTCCCCAACCCTGGGTACTGTTCGTGATGTGCGTAAAGTTGCCGTGAACTGGTCGTAAACTGCTCGTGACGCGTGCAAAGCTGTCGTAAACTGCCCGTGCACAGGTCGCAAACCGCTCGTGAAGTACGTGAACTGCTCGTGCCATGGGAAGGCACGGCCTGGTGCGACGTGCACCAACTCGTAAACATGTCGTGAACTACTCGTGAACTCGACGTGGGCTGTTCGCGAACTATTCGCTGCAGTGCGTGGCAGTGCGTGCCATGCCACGACTGGCAGCATCCTCCCGCATTGTCCCGATGAGTTCACGAGGAGTTCACGGACAGTTGGCGCATAGTTCACGGCCCAGTCGCGATATTTTGTTGTGACCAAAGTTTTGGACATTTCAAAATTCTCGTCCCGACATGGCACGCAGTCACGACGGGTTTACGCACACTTCACGCCACTTTACGAGCGGTTTGCGACTCAATTCGTGCCAATGAGTGCCACAGAATCGTGCAAGTGGAAACCTGGCTTATGTGTCAAATGATGCAGTGGAGAGTTCATGTGAATCTGGAAGTGTCTTCATGACGTCAGTCAAGATCGGCTGTTAAACAAATCAACCCAGCAGCCAACCGAACATGAAGCAAACCCGACCAACCAACCTAGTTACTAACCAACTACAAATCAACCTCAACCAACCCTCCAAAACTCACACATGCAACCAAATGAACAACCTACCAATCCTGCCATACCAACCAAACAACCAGCTAGTCGACCAACCCTACCTGACAAGCCTGCCAACCGCTGCTAGAAAACCTGCTAACCTAAACTTACTGGCCATCCAACTCACTCAGAACTCCTACCTTCATGACAAAGCCATCAACCAACCAACTAACCAACCATCAATAACCAACTGACCGACCGACTGACATACCGTCAATACCCAACCAACCAACTAATCACCCATCGATACCCAACCAGCTAATCAGTCAACCCTACATTACCAACCAACCACTGCATGAAACCACCCACCAACCATCCTTGCCACCCTACAGTGGTTACTGTATCACCTCACTAACCAACTAGTGATACCCAAGCAACTTACCTGACAACCAGCCAACCATACCTTATCAACTAACTTACAAAAAGACAACCGATCTGGCAACCCCACAACTCCCCCACTGCACGAACTCACCCACCAACCTACAATACCCAACCAACCAACCACTCCATGATCCCACTAACCAGCTGATGCCACCCAAGCAACCAACTCTCACTAAACTAACCTAGCTACCAAACATCCAACCATACCTTATCGAATCACTTATAATAAAACCAACCAATGTGGCAAACCCATTTTGCCAACCCCCCCACTGCGCAAATACAACCAACCAACCAACCTACCAACCACCCAACCTCACCTCCTCCCTGCCTTTCCGTTCTGTTGCAGCATCGTTGTCTTTACCTGTTGCCTTGCCTGAGGACCCAAAGCCAGTTTTCTTTCGATGTTTTTTTTGCCGTTGTTTGCATGCAGAGCGTGTGAAGTGCTGAGACTACTAAAGAGGTGATAATAGTTATCTTTATAACCGGGCGCTGACCAGAAACAGTCGGCTTTAAAAGCCTTTCGGAAGCTGACCCGTTGGCCCGTCACGTTCTCGTGGACCGGTTGGTTAATTGACCAGTGTTTCATCACTGGGCGATCCTCTTCCCTCTCGTCTCTTCTGGGTGCAGGCAGGAGCAGCGCAGGAATTATTTACAGCTTTTAGTTTCTATTTAAAAGATGCATACATATTTTTTTAATCTTACTACAGGAAATGAACCGTATATCTATAGATTCTGTTCCCTTGTCAGCTGATTTACATGTGTTAAATATTCCAGTTCGGCCATGAATATTACAGCGTTGGAGTCCTTTGAGACTCAAATGAGTCTGTATAAATAAATGAACTTTTAGCTCACATGAATTGACTGGCAGTGATTCATGCAGCGCTTGCTCTGCAGATTGTTTCAGTGTCATGAAACGAGTTCAGCGACCTTCGCTGCTTGTAAGAACTACTTCGAACTTCCATCAAATATCCCGTGGACTGTAATCCTCATCAATCTAAAGCCGTAATCCACCACTGAAAGTTGCTCTTTTTTGAGGAGAGAGAGAGAAAAAAGATTATTTTTTTCTCTCTTGATCCTCTAAATATCCCATTTGCGTTGTCAATTCTCCATTAATATCTGAGTGTTCTGCTGCCTGTTGGTGCGCAGATGCAGTTTGTGAGCAGTTCAGGCTGTTTTCCACTGAATTTCCATGAAGTTTCGACTGACGTTGGAGGAACACCAGTCAGGATTCTCCACATCTCAGTGTTGGTTTAAGGGCCCGTTTATGCTGCAGTGGTTCAAGTGGAAAAGCCAAATACTTTGTTGTATTTCGGGGATCTGTTTACTTGAAAACAGTGCCTGGAGACACCGACAACGCAATGTTTTGGAAAGGGGTCCCGAGGTGGAGCTTCTTGAAAACGCTTGGGTTCTTCTGTCTTTGAAACGAAACGTTCTGGAAAGGCTTGGGCTGGAGCAGCAGCGTTGCTACCCTGCATGTGCACCAAGGCCTTGGCAGACAGCCGTCCTGCACACGTTCAGTGGAGGGACGACGATGTGTTTTCACCTGAAGCGTCTTGTCGACGGTGTTTTCGGTCCTCTCCACACTTCTGTGGACGGAGCATGAAGCCGCCGCTGACCTTTGTCAGACTCTGTCATCTGCCAGCGCGGATTGTATTTGGTAATCTTCTGATAGCCTCTCCTCCTCCTTCTGCATTCAGGCGCTAAGCCCGCTCGCAAATGAGTGCAAGGAAACACGAGAAACGGGGATTTCACAGCAATTATTCAGGGATTGTTCATAAGGGAGCAGAATTCAATATGAGCAAGTGTTGTTCACCACGAGTGTGCTGCAGCCTCCAAATGAAACTGTGAGCGCCCATACAGATTAAAGATGGAGACCCGTGAAGTAATTGAGTCGTTTAGATGCCCATCAGTCCTTATTTCCACGCTTAATTTACCTATAGATTGATTAATATGAGGATCCATTAATAGGACTAAACAGGGCAGCACCTACACCGTGACTGGAGAGAACCTTTGATGAAGCTTACTTTGCAAATAAAGCTTGACGTGGATGATTTAGTGATTTTACGGAGGCCCATTAATCCAAAAGTCTGCATAAAGCGTGAAGAATGAGCGCGGTGCGATCCCCGGCGCTCACGGCACAAAGCAGAGGGAGGAAACCAGCGCTTCTCAGAGGGGACGGCGTTGAACATCAGGCCCCATTAACGCCACGTTTCAAGTGGAAACGCATCCATTTTATATTTTCTTTTCAGAGAAGTTTCACATTCTTGTGTCTCGATTCCATTTTTAAGGATGTTGATTCAATTTAAATCACGATTTTTTTTAATTTTCTTTTAATTCTGATGATTGTTTGCTTTACCTCCAGACCATGTGATGAAGTTGATTGACGTCTACAGACTGTATCAGGACCATTATTTACCCAAAATGCACATCACATCTGAGTTCAATTTGAACTTTGAACTTTATTTTCCAAAGCCTGGACTGCAGATAAAAGAGAAGAAAAAAGAAAAGCATAGAAAACAGTTTTCTGAAGGTCTTTTCACAGACTGTGGAACCTTTTTCCCAGAATGAATGAGAGACCAAGACATCCTGAAGTCAGAGCCTTTAAAGCAACACATCGTATGGTCAACTTTAACCCTCTTTTCCACACGTCCACTTCTGCTCTACCCTTCTAAACAAACAGTCACACTTTCGATTTGAGGAGCGATGCTGGGCTTTTATCTCTGCAATCGATTCAGAAATCGTAAAACCGAAAACCGCCACAGTTTTCAAATCGCTCCCGTTTAAATGCTCAATATTTCTCAAGTGAAAATGATGGTTTGTCTATTGAAGCGCCGTGCAAACATCAGTGTGATTAAACACCAGGACAGTTATTTTGCAAAGCAGGTGGTTTGTTTAACTGTCATGCAGCCACCGACCACTAGTCTGCTTCGCCGTTTACCCAGAGACAGAACCAGACTGTGAAACCATCAGCTGGTCCTCGGGACGACTTTCATTCCGTCAGCAGAGACAGTAGTCGTCGCTGACGTCACCAGGACGGTTTGGACGGACGGAGCGAGACGAGCTGGAGAGGCTGTGCTGGACGTGGGCGGACGTCTTTTACCTTTTCAGCCTCGCTAAGTGTCTCCAAGTATCTGCAGCTCCTTCGCTGCTGAATTCAGCTTCTTATCCAACACACACACACACACACACACACACACACACACACACACAACTTTCCTCAGATATAAAAAGGAGTAATCATACGTCCTAAAATGTCAGATCTCTCTTCTAAAAGCTGGTTTTGAGCGCTCGTCCGTGACCTTTGGAAGCAGCGGCTGAGGATCCAGTCTCAACAGAGCGCTCCTTTCACTTTCTATATTTTGTATAAAGAAGCTTTTGGAACTAAAGTGTTTCTAGTTGAGCGTCACATGTGACTCAGTGGGCAAGGCCACGCCGCCGCCGCTCCCCTGTGCGTCTGAGCCCTCTTTAAAGCGCCTTTCAAGAGGATTTTTCTGACTGTATTCGCCGCCGCTCACCTGTAAGGCAGTTAATCTCCAGAAACATGAGAGACATCATCAAACCGCTTCCACGCCGCTCGTCCTGTCGGGATATTTACAAGATGCTGCTGGGAAAGAAAAGACGCGAGCTTTGGAGTCTCACTTTGCAACATGCGGAAGAATCAAAGCCGACATGCTGAGCGGAGTTTCTGTGGCGTTCAGCAGATCCACCTGGACCTCCATCAGAGAACCAGGCGCCTCACAGCAGACCTCTGTAGTCCAGCAGGATCTGTCTTTAATTTGCATTTTTTGTGTCAGTGAAGGCGTAGCGACCGCTGAACCCGGCGAAGATCTGCTGTCTCTGCAGTGAAGACGGGAACCAGAGCCGGTCGACCTGCAGCTTTACTTTCCTTTTTTTTAAGGAATAAAACAAATAGCATGTTCTATAGGTTATCAGCTGAAAGCTGAATGGGTTAGATCTCCATCAGAGTCCCTACTGGTAGGAAAAAAACATATTTATGTGCATTTCAGTTTGTTTTCCCCCGTTTCCATGGAGACGGAGCTGAAGCGTTTTGGAAAGTTCCTCTTTGGAAGCCGTTTCGCAGCGACTCGGTTCTCAGCGGTGTGAACGGACCTCTGAGCCTCAACAGAAGGTTCCTGTCTTCAGTCTGAAGGAGCCTCAGGTTGAGAACCATTGTTGGTGGAGGTGGAGGTTTAACCGCCTCCCGAAGCGTCTGAGCCGGTTTTTAAAACGGAGGCGGAGATGATAGCGGAGCAGCTGTACCGTCGGCGCCGTGACGTTTTTCCTGAGGAAACTTCAGTTCAGCGCCAGATGTTTTCCCAAAACTGGATCAATACTTTTCATCCAGAGCGGTTTGACAGCCCCGCTCGCCGCTGCCTTTCTCTACAGTTTGACTCGGATCAGATCAGACAAAAGTAACTTGGTGACACTTTAACGTGACGTTTCTTCAAGGTTTGACATGATCACTGACAAAGCTTCGAGCTGAGAATCCAACATGGCCGCTGATTGGAGAGATTTCATTTCAACCAGACGCTGGTAACATCAACAAACCTTGCTGTTGCATGTTGCCATGGAAACCCACAGGAATGACGGGGAGTGATGAGAAAAGAGGAACGCCACGGCGAGAAACGTGTTTGTTTTATGAGGAGGACCCCTCCAAAAAATCAGAGGAGATACAGAGGAGTTCAAGAACCCAAAGGAAAGGTTTGTTTATCAGGAGTACAGTAAAAATAAGATTTCTAAACCCACCCCAGCGCTGTGTCGACCTTTATTTGCATGTGGAGTATGAAATCCGCAGCGGAGTCTGTGCTCTGGCTTTTCATGGCGCTGAAGCTTTAATAAAGTGGCTCCACAGTGTTTCCATAACCTAAAGATTTATTGGATTCCTCCGATGCTTCAAACCCGAGGCTCAGCAGGATGGTGGAGGAAACCCCGCCGAGGCTCAGAGAGCTGAATGAAGACGACAGGAGAGTCTCCGGAAGCTGATTAACCCTTACTCAACACTGGGAAAGTTAAGATTTCAGCTCCAGACTGCAGAGAGAACGATGAGCCGGTGTTTAATCAAACCCTTCATCCTGATCGTTTCATGACTGAACTCTGCTGAACAAAGCCGCTGCTGGACTGTATTTTCTGCACAAATAGACCATATTGTTGGTTCTACAGCGCTCAAGGTTGTTTCATCACTGATACATCGTCCTGTTGTTGGGTTCAGTGCAGGGTTTCACGTCGATTCCACCTGTTCAGGTGAGCCTTTGTCCGTTCTGACCGGATTCTGCCGTTTCTCTTCACGTTATTCTTCATTTCAGTGGAGAAACAGAAGAGAAGACAGTTAACAGAGGAATCTGCAATTATTCCAAAAATCAATTGTTCATCTGATAACTTGTTCCCCAAAACGTTCATAAACAGAGCATCACACCATCGCTTCCTCTGTCTTTGGCTCCCAGCCAACCATTAATCAGTCAGCTGAGCAAACAGTCGGCAGATTCAGACGATAAACACGACTGTTAGCTGTCGCCTGTTAGCTGGTTTTTTAGTAAACTCGGTGTGTGTGTGTGTGTGTGTGTGTGTGTGTGTGTGTGTGTGTGTGTGTGTGTGTGTGTGTGTGTGTGTGTGTGTGTGTGTGTGTCTTTGTGCCGGTGCACTTGTGTGGCTGCTGATGGAGCGGAGCTTTTTAAAAAACACAGGACTCCGTGGATTTGTGGCCCGTCAGCACGATGGCCTCCTCCGCCCTCATTGGCCATTGGCAGTTTAAAGAAACTCTGAAGAGTTTTCAGTTTTCAGACATGTCGGACACCAAGTCCACCAGAACGTGACGTTTCTGATGAAGACCGAGGAAACATGACAGATATGGCTGCGTCCACTGATCCAGGGAATCCGCCTGTTTAATGATCACCAGCGTGCGTCATGTGACGCAGTCTTACTACCAGAGCGTCCGCTAAAGGAAACACGTCTCTAAAGTCCAGGATCTCTTCCAGATTAAAATAAATAGTGTGTGTTTTTTATCCAGTTCGTAGATTCATCACTGATGGATCCAGCAGAACGCTCTTCTTTAAAAAGAATCTACAGCTGCGGCCCTAACCGGAGGTTTTTACTCAAAAGAGGGAAACAACAACAAGAACCAAAGACACGGAAAACATGCAGACCGCAAGATCAGCTGTAGGGACAGAAACATTTTCTTTTTTTTGGTCTCGGTCTTGTGCTCGAGCTGAACCGGTCTTGGTCTGGTCTTGGTCTTGGTCTTGTCTTGTCTTGGTCTTGGGACTCTCTGGTCCTGGTAGTGTCTTGGTCTCGGTTTAGGCAGTCTAAACACACTCCAACAACACTTGTTTGAGTGTTTCCTCGACTTTTCTGCTGCTATTCAAGACGAAAACCAGAAGATCCGACTCGTTTCCCAGCATGCTCGCTGAGAGTCTGTTTGATGCAACTATATTTGTCGACAGGATCTTTTGAAGAAGCTTTAACGTCTTTGTCTCGATCAAAAGTTGATTTTCTTTCCTGTATGTTGACGGGAGTGATTCCATTCCTCCTCTGTCTCCATCCCCATAAATTTGAGAAGAAGCAGCGTTCCAGGACAGATAAAAGCGGGAGGATCCGCTCTCGTCTCGATTGGACTTTGGAGTTTGAGACGCAGAGCCTGACAAGCGTCATCTATCAGGGCTTCTTATCCGGCGGCGCTGTCAGCAGGCCGCTCTAAAACATGATGGAACAGCCTTCAGCTCCAGGTGGAGAAGCCTCTGCAGGACCAGAAAACAGCGCTATTAATAACACGGCCCAAACGGCGGGAGACCCCGACCGGGGGGGTGGGGGGCGTTTATTAGACTGTTTTGGCGAAGCGCTGTTGTTATTGGCAGAATGCAGTGGCTGGCGTTGTGATGCCAGCCTGACGGGCGACGCAGACGCTCCGTCACTCCTCACACCTCAGATGGAATGGGGGTATCGGTGGAGCAGCCTGGAACTCAAACCATGTGATGCTTCAAGCCAAGAAAAGATCAGTTTCTTCAAACTGCCTTCAATCACTAAAAAACATGAACTCTTTATTGTTGATCCAAACTGTCACCAGGTTGACATTTATGACTAAAAACCAGTTGGTGAGGCATCCAAATATTTAGTTTTGGGTTTCAAATCCCGGTTCTAGCCGAAAGTCACGGAGTTGAACCATGAATCACGCTGCCATCACACTCTGTCCTCATAAAATGCAAAACTTTGCTTAAAATTAAAAATCAGAGCCGTCTTGTGCACCGGGTCCTGACTCTTATTTTGAAGGCGGTCTTTGGGATGCAGGCTGGTGGCTGCTGTAGTCACGTTTCCAGGTCTTCATGTGAAGTGGAGGCCTGAGCAGCCTGAAGCGTTTCGCTCCGGATATCTGAGGAGCCTCCACAGCGAATCAGGCGTCCAGAGGGCTGACCGTCTCATAATTCACCCTCTGCTCCGGCAGACTCTCGGCAGGCCGCGGATTTAGAGGGGATCACCGGGGCGCCGCGCCGCTCGCTCCCCAGAGTCATTAAATTAGACCGGACTGACCCCACTTAATGCACAAATGTGCTCTTTAAATTTAGTGGCAAGCTGCCTCTCAGTTCCGCTCATCAGATGTTTGGAATAACTTGGAAGCAGGAATTCAGAGAAGCTACGGCTCCAGCCGCTACGACGACTCAGTGGCATGCTCCCAACTCGGCGCTAAATCCAGATTCATTCACGTTCAGGCTCCGTTCGAGTGAAAGGAACATTTATTGTTCTCTGTCAAACCGAGTCGGAGGCCAGAGGCTCCAAACCACCAAGCAGACGCTTCAAAGAGTGCATCGATTTCCCCAAAAACAGAGACTCGTCGGATCAAAACGCAGAGTTTCAGCTCATTAGAGCTCTCAGACTGGAGAGCTCACCGGCTGCAGCCCGGCCTGGAGGTAGCTCCCCGTTACCGGTGGCGGAGAGGCGGGCGGAGCCTCAGTGACGGAGTCTGGAGACTCGAGACAAGCTAATCATCCTGCAGCGGCGCGGTCGCAACACGCCGCTTATTGGATCAGAGAGGACCCGGCGTTCACTTCCGATGTGGAGACGCTGAAGGACGCCGTCCCGAAGGCGGATGACTAATCCTGGGAGTGAAGCGAAGGTCGCGGCGCTTCCTCCGAGAGCCGCAGCCTGACGCAGGAGATCTGCTGCTGACGCCTCGTCACACACTCCACATCCTGCAGACGGTGTGTGTGTCATGGCGGTGTGTGTGGTATGCTGTGTCTCTGTGGTGCAGTGTGTAGCTGCTAAGAGATGCCAGATGCCAGTCATCTGTACGAGCTCCGCCCCTCTGTCCTGACTCCACCCCTCTCTGCTAGGCCCCGCCCCCTGAGCCCTGGATGATTTGAGACTACGGCTCAATAACCCTCTGAGACCTTGTTTCTGGTTTGTTGACGTGTCTCTCAGCTGTTGGCTCTTTGAAAACGCTCACAGTGTAGAACGCCACCGACTTGCCCCGCCCACCGACTTGCCCCGCCCACTGACTCAGGTCTCCTCGGTTCGAGCTGGAGGTGTGTGTGTTCGATCTGATCGACGTGGTCTCGGCGCCGCTGCAGAGCGTCGCTGAATCCCTGATGAAGAACTTGGCTCAGCAAACGCCGCCTACAAAGAGGCGGATGTATTTTTCATGCAGCTGCTGTTTGGGAGGCTCTTCCCCTTCGATCTTTCTTTCTCTTTGTCCTTTATCGCTCCCTTCCTCATCTCTTCTTCTGCACTCTCTTTGAGCATAATCAGTCCTTCATCAGCTGAATAAAACAGCAGCATAAAGAATGTTAAATAAGAGGAGCCGGGCGGCGGACGCCGACGTCAACCTTTAGCTCGGTGAAGCAGAGGAAGTCCGCCGCCGCCGCCGCCGCCGCAGTGACTCACTTCATCGCAGCGTTCACATGCCATCAGGGTGATCTGCTCCGGAGAGCCGGGCTGCAGAGGGGAACTGACCTATTTTCAGAGGCAGGCTTCACCCAAACACAGAGCGCCGTTTAGAAAGGGCACAGGCGGACGGAGAGGGGGGTCTGCCGACAGGATCACGGTACAGGACGGAGAGGAATCCACTCCAGAGATCCTCCACCTGCAGGAATCCACTCCAGAGATCCTCCACCTGCAGGAATCCAGTCCAGAGATCCTCCACCTGCAGGAATCCAGTCCAGAGATCCTCCACCTGCAGGAATCCACTCCAGAGATCCTCCACCCGCAGGAATCCACTCCAGAGATCCTCCACCCGCAGGAATCCACTCCAGAGATCCTCCACCTGCAGGAATCCACTCCAGAGATCCTCCACCCGCAGGAATCCACTCCAGAGATCCTCCACCTGCAGGAATCCACTCCAGAGATCCTCCACCCGCAGGAATCCACTCCAGAGATCCTCCACCTGCAGGAATCCACTCCAGAGATCCTCCACCCGCAGGAATCCACTCCAGAGATCCTCCACCTGCAGGAATCCACTCCAGAGATCCTCCACCGGCAGGAACCTCTACCCTCCATGGAGGAGAGAGGGACTGTGGAGCTCCATGATCTCGCTGCTCCTTTCCAGTAAATCCAGTAAATCCAGAGCGATATGTGGAATGATTATTGCTCTTCCCTTTAATTCCAGTGTTTTAAGCTTTATTTCTAAGCCTGCAGGTATTTTCCTGATCCGCCACTCTGCTGTGACGACCTCTGAACCAACACGTACAGTCGCTCACGTCCTGTTTACACAGTTCGGTTTTTCTCATATAGCTGTGTTTTCATTTAGTTTGGACCTGTTGAACCGAGTCACACACCAACAAAACCACCAGACGCCGTAATTTCCACACAACATGGCGTAGTCCAGGTTGACTTCCTGAAATGGTTTTTATTTCACTGCTCCAAAATCCCAGTGACGAAACAAAAATATTAGCAAAGTTGAAAAACAAAAACAAATTAAAGCCGCAAGCGGCATTGGGCGGGGCCGCTTATATTCGATAAGCCCCTCCTACTGGGTGCAACCAATCAACATTATACATTCAAAAAAGGCATATTTGTGCTCATTAAATAAACAGAAAATCACTTTAAACACCAGTGGAATGAAAATTAAAACCCACTCATTAATGTAAAACACCAACCAGTTCAAAACACTCTTAAAATGACAAATATGCACATAATTGGTTAATTATTTTCACTTATTTTCTCAGTTAGTAGTTATATATATATACATATACATATATATACATATACATATATATATGTATATATATATATATATATATATATATATATATATATATATATATATATATATATATATATATATATATATATGTATATATATACACATATATATATAGTGTGTGTGTGTTCTCACATTTTTCTATTATACTGTACTTATGTGTCTGTCTTAAATTTTTATTTAATTTTTGTTTGCATGATTGACTTTTTTAAATTCTAACAGTTCCATTCTATTTCTTTTCTCTGTGCTGCTGGAACACTGCAGTTTCCCTCTGTGGGACAAATAAAGGACTTTCACTTCAATTGTATTTCTTTGATTTTAATGTAATATTCTGTGTGAATTTTTTTGTGTTTTGTGAGAATGGCGCGTTACAAAGAACCCTGCCTTGAAACGCATGAAAAGCCCCAACACACCACAAAAAAGTGACTTAGTGTCAAGCTTTGAGTTAATTACTAGAACCTGAGCTGATGGGTTCCAGCTGCCAGACTTTTTTTTTTCTTTCTTTTTTTTTTTTTAATCTTTATTTATTTCAAACATGTAAAAGACACGAAACAAAGAATGAAGCAAACCAATTGAGCGCCGCGGCGTTGTTTGCAGAGGCGAAGCGGACATTAAAAAGTAATGCCTCCTCCGCAGAGCTGTTACTGAAATGTTCCATCAATCCTCATCGGAGACTCCCTTCCTTTTCTGGAACACTCTAATGTCGTTAGCGTTCCAGATTGGCTTCAGCAGGACCAGCCAAACCAAACCAGGCCGTGCACAGTCATATGACCTCGTGCACGAATGGCTGATCTCCAGGGAGACGATACCGGAGATGCACCGATACCGAGGAAGAGTACGAGCCTTCAGTTCCTGGCTGATACCGAGTACCGATGCCAGCACTTATTGAATGATTTTTATACTCCGAAAGACAGCGATGTGTGGAGGCTGCAGGTTCTGAACCAACGCTGCACCTCAGCCTCAAGAGCCTCGAACACCATGTCCCATACAGCACACCTCTAGATAGTGATGGTAAAACATTTAAAGTAGGATTGCAGGATTAGGGAAGGGTACTGTTTGAACCGATACGGTACCAATTCCTGGTACCTGGGAATCGGTACCAGCTTCACTACTTTTGTGTGTTTTTGTGGTGAGAAATGTTAATTTGTTGCTGGCTGCAGTCGCTAACGGATGCTAGTGTGCTAACAGATGCTAGTGTGCTAACAGATGCTAGCATGCTAACAGTGCTGAATGCAGGAGTAGCTGTCGATCTGGGGCTGGTCACTCTTCAGCCTTGAGGAAAATCTTGTTCTCAACCAGGAGCTTCCTGAGATTAGGAGTATTCCCGCTGGAGCAAGGATAATCTGCAGCGTATTTTGAAAACTGGAGCCGTACTGCCGTGCACTTTCTGGCCGCGTTTGCTTTGTTGACATGCTAGCTACTGACGGCATCATGCTGCTGTGCTTCCAATGCTGCATTCAGGTGCGGCATTGATAATTCCCCACTCTCCCACTCCCTCACACTCACATGGATACGTTCAGGTTCTGAAACATGGCACCGATTGATTTCACATGAATCGGTACTCAGTGGTACCGACGGAATTTGGTCGGTGCCTAAAAAAACCACCAAGTTCAGTGCCCTCCCCATGCAGGACAAATCGGCGCTGGCATCGGTTTGAGTCATCCCTGATATAAAATACACCTTCAGAGCGTCAACATGTGTCGTTAAGTCAGCAGAAGCAGCAGACCTGACGGAGCCACACATCCGTGACAGAGCGAAGAGGCGATATCACCGCGTTTCCAATATGATTCTAAATAAAACATGACAATCTTATTGGCTTCTTTTCTGGTTGACGGACTCCGGGCTTCAAGGTTGAGCAAATTAATGTCGGAGTCAGCGTGTGGTGTAGCTGCAGCCTTTTCTCTGCCCCATTTAGCGTATTGAATGAGCCGTCAGCGTGGCGCTGGCAGCTGACAGGAGGCGCCGGCTGTTTGTTTGCAGTGAGAAACCAGGCAGAAAGCTGAGAAACCACAGTTCACCTCCGAGGGGTCCCTCACACCGCCGTTCAGCGGCGGCACGGCGAAGTTCCTTCCTGCTGCAGTTTACTGGACCGCTCCAGGTAGCAGGCTTAGCGCCGCCGCTCACTGATGGGAGTTAATGCTGCTGTGCTCTGGATTTCCTGACTGAGCCTCACAAATGAATCATAATCCAGAAGGAAATCCAAGAAGGTGGAGACAGGAATGAATTTCTCCAAGAATTAATAGATTAAGCTGCAAAATTTGGAAGAATGGTGATGCTGAAGACAGTGTTTGGCGATCCCCACCCCTCTACCAGAACCAGGGTTTGAGGCCCAAACCACAGTGAGTCTGTCTGTCCTCTAACACTCAGTCTCCTCTGAGTCTGGTTCTGCAGGCCCTGGAGGACTTCAGTCCGGCCCCGGCTCTTTGTGGGGCTCTCGGACCCACTTCAGTCCTCACAGGGCCGCAGGAGGCCGGACGGGTGAAGGTCAGGTCAGGCAGCGCGGGTCAGCGGTCCGTCACAGACATCCGCCGCCGCCGCCAGCCGTTTGGGGCCAGTTCACACTTTTCCGTTTGACCGGGTAAAGCGAGCGCCGGTGCCTTGTCTGCATGTGTGGAGGTGTTGGCACTGACGTCTCCAGACCCTCTCACACTCGCAAATGTACTCTGGCGGGGTTCAATTAAGGTCCGATTCAGGTGTGAACAGACAAAAGAGCTGTAAACGCCGGACGTGACGGGCTTCACAAGCAGCTTTATCGCTCCGGACGTCCCGGACGGAGCGGCTGCTCCCGCTCTGGACTCCTCGGGGCATTTTATGGGCCGCTGTTATCGGGACGGCTGCGAGGCGTATGGCGGGCGAGCCCACTGCAGGGTTACTAACGCAGCGCCGCTCCGTCATAAAGCACTGCTAATAGGATGCAGATGGAACGAGGCACAGGGGGGCACCTTGTCAACGGCGGGGGGCTACAGGAGCACAGCGAAGAATAAAAACGCTCAGGTGGATTTTATATCTGTGTACTCAGCAGTTTTGACCCTGTTGTTGTTTAGTTTATTAAAATTTGCAGAAATAAGAAAAAAAGCAGTGGCGACACGTTGGTGCAGTGGTTAAAACGGCAAGATTCAGTCCAAATCGTGGAGCAATAGCACGTGTGTGCAGTTTGCATGTTCCCCCTGTGCTTGAGTTGGATTACAGTGGTTTGCACTGCTGCCTCACACTGAGAGCATCCGGATCCGATTCCCTTTGAATTACGAGCTGCTTCTCAGGAAAACCAAGCTTCTTTCATTTATTTATTCATTTATTTACTCAAAAGTTTTACTTAATTTACTTGAAAATAATAAAGACAAAAAGATTAGATTTTGATATTGGTTGGTAATTAATTTGGTAAAGATTATCAACAGTGTCGATACTGACGGTTTATTATTCACTCATTGTTATTCATGTACTCATTTATTATTCATTCATTGTTCAACTTTAAACATTTTGAGTTCCAAAACTGAATTAAAATCTGCACAAATACTGACTGAACTCCTCCTAAGAGAATCACTACCGTTAAAAACTGTTCCCATCAGCGGCCTTAATCTCTTTACTGTAACTCTGAATCGTCTCCATCGAGTTTCTCCGAAGAACAAACTAACTTTTTGTTGCCTAAATGTTCCAAAGATACGCTTTTTGTTGACAACACTGAAAATACACCCTTATATTGACTCCAGGGTAGACGTATGGCTTTAATACCTACTGCACAGCGTCTTACAGCTGGTTTTCATGACATAAAGTTAAAAAGGATGCATTTGAGACCAGAGGTTGACTGAGCCTGAGAAATGATCGGAGGGCTTAAAGAAATGTCCCTCCGTCACAAAGTGTTTCATTGATGAGGAGTTGGCGGTATTGTGCCAACAAACGGCCGGTCGCTCTGAAGCCGGCTGGCAGACGACAAATCAGAAAACTCCACGGGGGAACTGTTATGTACGAGGAACTCATGTTTCGCCCTGAAACACATCTTTTATTCAGGCAATAAACACAAGGAATAAAAACACATTCTCACTTCGAGTTGTGATTCTTCTGGAAATACTGTTGGACATTTATCAGATTTAGACTCAGTCCGAGGATTTGGAGTTTCCTGTTCCTCTCAGTGAACACAAGGTCAAGACTGTGGGAACAGGAACTCCACTGGACGGAGGGAAAGAGGGTTTTCATTTAGCTTATGTTAAAAAAGGTTCATCTTGAGTTTCTCACTTTCTCTGAATTTCTCAAATAAGCCATATGTGTGTGTGTGTGTGTGTGTGTGTGTGTGTGTGTGTGTGTGTATACGTGTTTGTGTGTATTGATTATGGTTTGAGGTTTCTTCATGATAGCAAAAGGTGGTGCCATGGAGAAAGAACGACTGAGCCTTCCAGCTCTTTACCTTGAAAAACAGCTGATGACAAACTGTCGCCACAGACCCACACGACATTTCATCGGCCTGTGGATTTCATAATGAAGGTTATTTATGATTAAGTAAATCATGAAAATATGAAGAAATCATCTGAATCAAAGGAAAATCACTATATAACCATCTGATTAACCAACAAACCAACCAACCAAGCAACTAGCCAAACAAGCAGCCAGCTAACCAAACCAACCAATCAAGCAACCAGCCACCCAACTAGGGCTGAAATGATTCATCAAATAAATTGAATAATTCAGTTATAAAAAAGCTTCAAATTAAATTCTGTTGCTTCGAGGATTTGTTTGTTAATTGTGTACAGTGAAACTACCGTGAAACCGCCAGCGTGTAGCGCCCGGAACTAAAGCGCAGCATGTTTCCACACGGGAGTGTAAGACGCACGGACATGTCGGAGCAGGCAGGTGGAGCACAGCGCGGGGAAACGACGCGAGAAATGGAGCTGCGTCAAAATGCAATTGAAAACAAATGGGAACGCGCGTTCCACCAGCGACGAGACGCGGACGCGTCGGACGCGGCGCGATGTCGCGACGTGTCAGACGCGTTTTCGCGGCGCGTCGGGGCGTTGAAGAGCAGAATGAAGAAAATGCTGGCGAAACGGAGGAAGCACAACAAAGAAAACGCCAGAAAATGTCAAAAGTTTGGGACAACTTTAAAGGAAAAAAGGGAAGAGCTCGGTGCAAAGTCTGCAGTGCGAAGCGGAGCTGGCGGATTATAACAGCGCCACGTCCATGCTAAAAAAAAAAAGTGACTGTATTCTGAAATTGTTGTTTTGCACTCCTTTGAATGCACTTTAAAATGTTAGGGCAGCTGTCAGGTTAAAAGGTGAATGTGCTGTTTTGGACTCAGCCTTAGTATTCTTATTTTTGCTTGCTTTTTTTCACAAAACAGACGGCAAATTAATATCAATAGGACTTGTTTGATAACACTGAATACTGCCTGCCGTACTTGAAGTGTTCTTTAATCAGCTTTCATGTGCGTTTTTTTTTATAATGAAGGTAAGGCCTTAGCCCTCTATCAGGTATTCTATTTATTTTTGCATCGTCGATGCAGCTTGCAGTCAGTTTAATTCTCCAGATCATAGACGTGGGGGTGGGGGTGGGGGGGGGGGGGGGGGGGGGGGGGGGGGGGGTTCACTGTTTATTTACTCTCAGAAATGGAAGCTGCCTCCCAGCGATCGATGCCGCCACGACAACTTGTTGGATTCAGAAAAGCTTTTCACAACATGAACATGACAGTAGTTTCTCCTCTCACCTCTGATCCTCTGATTCCTCCTGCTGCTCTCCACCTGCCCCCCCATGCCCCCATGCCCCCCACCCGCCTCCGCTGGCCTGTGTCTGGAGGGGAGGCCCGTCCTGCAGCTGGAGGCTCTGGACCGCAGCGCTCGGGGAGTCATTGTTTCTGCCGGCAGGCTGAAGGTCACACTGTGAGCCCCGGCAGAGGATGCTCCGGGTGGGCCTGCGTCCCCCGGCGGCCCCCCCCCCCCCCCCCCCCGATGGGGCATTCAGCTGCTCAGACGTCCACAGAGGCTGCTGTCCTTTGTCCTTGTCAGTGAACTCAGAGGTTTGAACTGCCTGTCCTCCGGCGGGCAGCGTTTGCTCTGCCAGTCACAGCTGTTCCCCGTCTTCCTCCCACAGTTTGACTCGTTAATTCCGTCAGTCTCGTGGTTCCAGGTGGGAGTGGGACACTTGTTTGAAGGTTACTTGGCGTTCTCTGCTCACATCTGAAATGGTCTGTGTGGAAGAATCAGATTTATGGTCCCTTCGGTCATTTATTTCCAACTTCTGCTGCAGTGGTGGCGCTTCCAGCCCCAGCAGACGATGCCAGATATGGGAATCAATGGTTTGTTTTTTCTTCAGTCCTACTGACTTTAATCCTTAATAGTTCGGATTATTGGTGATTCCTAGCTGTTCTACATGGCTTTACCTCTCATTCCAATAGTTTTATAATGTAATCTGAATTCTGTACAAGGTTTCAGTTCCAAATGAATCTATTTAATTGCATATTGAACAGTATTGAACACCTAAAGAGGAATAATCCTGTAACTGTGACTTCTCTATATTTTACAGTACAGCTTGTAGCTAAACGAGGAGGCTTGTATTTTCCAGTTTCTCGTCTGATCTGTTTGTCCTCGTTTCATATTTGGATGTTTTTTTGTGCCGTTTGTAACGTCAACATTTGTTTTAACAGTAAAAGCGAAGCCAGGGACTGTGGTTGCAAATTAGTTCTGGCGAGGAGCCCATGTACATGACAACTGTTTTGCATTTCTTAAAGCAAGGATGTTAAATTTGTTTTCTGTGAAAATTAATGTGAAAAAGTTTTTCAGTGGAGAAAATGAGAGTTTGTGTAAAAGAGAAACGTGGCAGAAATAAAGAATCCAACACTGAGAAATTAGAAAACAACATGTAGTAACAAATGAGGGCTATGGGAGGTTTCAGCACCATGGACAGTGACGCCTTTAGTCTTTCTCTTTGACTGTGAACATAGGCTGTGTGTGTGTGTGTGTGTGTGTGTGTGTGTGTGTGTGTGTGTGTGTGTGTGTGTTCATTCTAACAGAGAAATGAAGAATCAATTGGAAATCAGAAGAAGCGGAGGGTAGAACTAAAATCCTGTTACACATTCTCAAATTAAAGCACTAAACTGTGGTTGTGTGTTGGGCTCCATTTAAACCGGTGCACCGGTACCGGTACCGGGCCGAGGCTCATTTGGTACCAGACCACGAAGAAAGACCAAAAAGTTTTTTTTTTTTTTTTGTATTTTTTTTAAGAAAGTGTGCATTTGAATTTCCGTGAGTCGGTGTGAGTTTTAATTTGAAAAACGCTTCACCAGCACCAGTTTTCTGCTCCTGGTCCTGCTCCTGCTGTTGATCCTGGTCCTGGTCCTGGTCCTGGTCCTGGTCCTGGTCCTGGTCCTGTAGTAAACCTCAGTTCTGCTGACGCTCAGTAGACGACCAGTCTTGACTCCCGGTCCACATTGATCACTGGTCTTCATCATTTCCATGACTATAAATCCTTTTGGCCTCTGCTTCGCCAGTCCTCTCAGCCCCCCGTGACCGGTTCAACAGCGTCTCGTCATTTCCAGTCCAAACCTGTTTCCATGTGGCTGATTTTTAACCTGCAGTTCCGAACAAGCAGGGAGGGAAAAACAGATTTATATTCTGCACACATTTTAATCAGGAGTCAATACAAAGCAAAATGGTGTGTAAACATGATTCAGCGCGGGACGTGGCGCTCGCTAACGAGGCTTTATCTCAATGAGCTGTGAATGGAGATGATTCCAAACGTGTTACTTACACACACTTTCCTGCCGGCGCCGCCTTCGCTCAGTTGTGTGTGAAAAGTGGGAGCATGTTCAGCGGGCCTGTCTTCATTCCGCAGCGACCCATCCATCCCCCCTCCTTACCCCGTTCAGCCGGAGCTGGGCCGGCTGCAGGCGGCTTGGAGCGGCACCAGCTGACAGCGGGACGAACGCATTCCAGCTCGGACCGTCCAGGACGGACGTCTGACCTCGGGGCAGGGGAAACGCTCCACTTCTGTCCAGTCTGCGCGGCATACATTAGGCGGCGGGCAGAGGATGAGTTCATGGAACTGGGAGCTGGGGGACGACTCTGCAGCCTCGGATCGTCCTCTGGCGCTGGGACGACAGTCAAGACTCATGTCAGCTGCAGACTGTTTAGGACCGTCGGTGGAAGTTGGACGCTTCTGTGAATGTTCAGCGCTGATCCTCTTCCTCAGGGTGACTGTTGATCTTCCATCCGTCTTCTGGGTTTTAGTCTCGATTCGATATTGTTCTCCTGAAGGCACCAGTACCGAGTAACATCTCTATTCCTGCCAAACAAGACATGTCGATGTTTTAGTGCGGAGCAACATCCTGTTCAGCTAAACCCGACGTCCTCCGTAGTAATCCTGGAAGACGCAGGCCGAGGGACTGGAAGACAGTATCTGGAGAGAGAACAAAGTCCGGGACAGGGAACCAGACTTTCTCTCTGTCAAGGTGAGACAGTGTGTGTGTGTGTGTGTGTGTGTGTGTGTGTGTCCTCATGATGACCCAGTGCATCAGAAAGAACACACTGACAGACAGAGAAGTTCATTCCTGCCCTCTGAACTGCAGAGATATTCCAATAAAGAAGAAAATAGCAGCTGTGTGTGTCTGCTGCCCGCCGGTCTGCTGCCTCACTATCTCACCTCGCATATGGGTGTTTGAAGGGATGAATAATTGTTTTGTTCCCGCTGTGGTATTACCAGAGGTGGTGGTAAATATCCTAATTCACACCCTGCTGCAGCTCTTCTTCACTGTTGGTCTCCACTGGGGTCTGCTCTGCTCTGGTCGTTCTGATGGGTGGATGATGGATGGACGGACGGACGGACGGATGGATGGATGGACGGATGGATGGATGGATGGATGGACGGACGGACGGACGGAGGGATGGATGGATATTGGTCTAGGAATTGTCAGTTTGCTGCTATTTGCTGGCTGCGTTGCCGCGTTCCTCTGGTTTGGCTGACTTCGGTCTGAACCTGGTTTCCGTGTCCTCGCTGCTAAAACGAGTTGGACGCCTCCGTCAAGTGGATATTGAGAATGAATTGATGGATGGATGTGTTTTTCCTTAAGTGCTTCTACCAGACTCTGACAACTTAAAGAAAGCTTTCAGCCCTTAAAAGGAGCCTTGAAGATTCTCTTTGTCGCTTTGTTAACTCGCCTGAGTGTTTATAAAATAACCTGAAGAACCTTTAGATGATACCGAACCACAATTAGAACATTTCCCTTCAAAGATGAAGCATGAGGCTGATTTCCTGAGCGATGAGCCGTGACCGCAGAACCCCCGCGGAGGGAGGCGTGTTCCGCCTGCAGAGCGCTGTTGACATTTCAGCGCTTTACTCCCGCCGTACATCACGTCAGTGTGAATGCTTCCTGACTGACAGCGCCGTTATTGAAAGTGTCTGAAGGTCGGCGTTGAGTGAAGCGTCGTGAACACGCCGGCATGTCGGCCTGGAGAGGCGAGCCGCTCCTCCGGAAGCCTCCGCCCGCCGTCGGGAGGCGTCCCGGCGACGGCGCGGCCGCCCAGCCTCGACCTCCGGCTCCTCGCTTTAAATGAGGTTTTGTCTTCGCAGCACGGGAGCTGAGAACAAACCGGAGAGGAGCGCTGCAAAGCGGGCGCAGAACCGGAGACTCTGCCGTACTTTAACATGCCAGCCTGTAATTTCCCCAGCAAATTAAAAATCCCAACCAGGGGAGAAACGTGTGTCTGTGGATCCCGCCCCAGGCAACAAATTAAAAAGTCTTTCTTTCTTTCTTTCTCTCTTAAAACAGTGGAAGTAAAAGTATTTCCACCGGCACAGTTTAGAAAGCTCCTATTCTTTAAATGTTCAGAATGCGGGTAAATTACAAACATTTACATGAAATCATTGCTTCATCTCTGTGTTGGATCATTTGGTGGACCATGGCATCGTTATCCAGCATGTTTCAAACCTCTATTTGCTGAGAGGAGAGAAAAAACTAACGATATGTCAGAATATCATGATGCTGAACTGCCCCATATAATGTAGATTCAACAGCTCTGAGGATCAGTATTTCATAAAAATGATGATTGATTTTTTAAACGCTATGCTGTGAATACAGCAGGACTGGCGAACCTCGGCTGGACTCAGGAACTAAATCCCTCCTGTTACTCACGTTAATGTGTGACTTAGCTGTTCCCACTGCAGGAGATAAAGCTTTCATATTCAGGGAAAAGGGATGTTTTCAATCCAGCAGTTTTAACTCTGAATGATCAATATTGTCTGATCTACAGTGCATGCATGCTGCAACTGCTTTTGTCTGTGTTTTTATGTTATAAATTAACTTTATAGAACTTTGCAATATGTCATGATATCGCGATGTATCATGATGTTATCGTATCCGGAACCAAGTATCGTGATCCATGTCGTATTGTAAGGTCCTTGCCAGAACACACCCACAATATCTGTAATTCGATCGTAAACAAAATGTGCAAAAATGTGTCATTTAGTTGAAGTTTATACATGAGCTCACCGTTCATTTCTTGATCTTTGTCAAATAATTGTAAAAAACATTCTTATCCTTGTATTTTACCGTCACATTACCCATCCTGAAAGCTGTTTAATGAGCGTTTGATTGGACGTCTCAGCCCCGCCCACACTGCTGTCATGTATATAAAAGTGGAATCATCTCATAAAAATCTCACTGATGAAGTTGAAGCTTTGACGCTGAACATAATGTTTTTATAAGTTGAGGGTGGTTTGTGGTTTGGACATCAGCATCTTATCTGCTTCAGCTGCTCCTGAAGCTCAGACGATGAGGTGAGATGACCGATTTATTCCTTCTTATTTCAGTAGGGGTGTCCTCAGATATTCCATGATTCGTTCAAAGGGGCCTGATTCGACGGCCAATCACGCAGTCGAAGCATCACAAAATGTGGTTATAGAACGAGGACCATTCCATTCCAGCTGTATGGGGGTGCTGAATGACTGATTTTACATAGAATTGCTTGTTTTGTTTTGTTTTTTTCCAAATAAACATGATATAAAGCCTTGTTAGCCTATCAAATATACTGTGAAAAAATTAACTTATCTTTTATTCAATATTCTATCTATTTAGTGTTTGTGAATGAACCACCATGGTGAGTGGCACAATCTGATTTTGCGCAGAGCTCCATCACAGAGCAGCATCTCGGTGGTGATTTGGCTGAACTTTAAAAGGCTCAAAATGTTGCGCAAAAAACTTCAGAACAAGTCAAAGATGATCCAAAAAAAGCCAAATGCAAGTTGTGTCAGCAGCTCCTTTCTTATCACTCCACAACAACTATATATATGGCTTTCCACCTTGAACGGGTCAGTAGCCAGATAAGTGTATAAAAGATGTTTCTGTCACTCACTTCTCATTTTAATGCTGACTTTTATTTCGTTTAATTGTAATATTTTAGGTTATTATTATATTATTATTTTTATTTATCTAAAAGGCTAATTCTATTTAATTTTAATTTAGTGTTTGTTTTTGCATGGATGTTGCGCTGAAACGGACCGACACAGCTCAATTAAGCCTATTTCATTTAATTTGAGCAGATAATGTGAGAAACTGTTTAGCCAAAAAAAATGTGAGCTTATCTGCAGAGATTATAGATATAAATAAATGACATGCTTTATCCCGTTTGTTAGAAGAGGGTTTGGTTCTGGTCATTTGAACTATACTTCATTTGTTTGATGTTTAGAGTCACGACACTTTGTTCCAGTCTGTGTTTCAGTCTGTAGGAAAAAAGTAAAAGAGTTTTACCTGCCTGCGCTGTATTTTTATTTCAAATAGTGCAATCAGTGCCGGCTCTAGGCAAAGGCGAACCAGGCGTCCGCCTAGCGCTCAGTGTACGGGGGGGGGGTCGCTGTGGCCGTACACGGGGGGCGTCCCAACGCTCTGTGTGAGCACCGCCCCGTGCTGTGCTGCTCCGAGGCCCCGTGTAGGACCACCCCCCCCCGCTCCGCCAAAAGCGATGATACATGATCAGTCGACGATCAGCAGGATCGGACGAATCACATTCAACTATGTAAATTCTTAGTCGGGGACACTTCTATATGGAGGAACTAAACCAAAGCCACACCCTGCAGCCTCTGCCAGTGAATGAAAATGGAAAAGCATTTCTTTTCCTTTGTTTCAGCCGGTCAGCCTGGTGTTTACTCGTGCGCTGTGGCGCTGGGCCACTCTGAGCGTTAACGCGCCGCGATAAGGCGTCATGGCGGCGGCGGCGGCCGGCTTGGCGAAAGCCCATGAAGAAAGATTGCTGATGCTCTCAAACCTGGAAGAATGAAAGTGAAGATAACTTGATATCCGCCTTCCCCACGGCTGACGTGTAATGATCCTGCATGACTGACACTGAAAAAGCATTTTATTCTTTTTTTCCTATGAACTGATAGCCTCTCTCTCAGTATACTGGCTTTAATCAGGCCCACAGCGAGCAATATTGCCTATCTTCTTCTCAGACTGGGCTTGGATCTCATATCGCCTCACCTTTGGGGAAAAAATAAATTAAAATGTTGGCAGTGGGGGTTTTTGCTGCCATTGTGTACAGATGGCAGATATCTAAAGGCTCCTTTGCTTTTAGCTGGGATGACAAGCGCACTCCTTCAATGTCAGAGCCTCCGGGGCCGTATTAATCAATGGGCATTATCCCAAAATCACATTAATGGGTCTTACTTACAGCGAGCCAGTAGTGTAATCACTCACTTCAGCTGCTTGTCACCGGCCCGCCACCGGAGGACCGACGCTGTCCCACCGCCGGGGAAGACGGCAGGACCCAGGCCCCGCCTGCACAAGGCTTCACCCCAAAACGCCACGTTTTCAAAAAGTTGCGCCTGTACAGAACAACATTCTGAAAACCATGTCTGTTACCATGGAAACAGCAGAAACAATGGCCCGACTGGTTATAAGATGACCCCTATTTTTCAAATATCATTTTGTGAAAAAAAAAAAAAATATGTTGGAGACAATAAGGTTACTCATAAAAGAACTTTTTATTGTACAGTTATTCTAAACTCAAAAACTCACAACAGAGAAAACATTTCATGTGATTTCAGATCAAAAATATTACTGCGGCATTAGAATCTGAGGCAGAGACTCAGTGAAAGTTGGCGTGAAAGCTTCTCTGTTGTTTGCTCACTTGCCTAGCGTTGGAGCCCGTCGCTCCGGATGGCCACGTTCCTCCATTTGTCTTCAGATCCTGCTGTAGACCTTTTTAGCCAGCATGTTAGCACACATTCGCTGCGACGCTCCGTTCGCTTCCTGGTCAGCGGTACTGTGGCTCCCTCTAGTGGCGCGCATATGTAACGGCAATTCAGTCCTCGATTACAGTACGACCCTATTTCTGAGAAAACAGTTTCTGGAATAAAATATCCTCCTATATTTGGGCAATGCTCGACATGAACTTCCCGCTGCGACCTTTCTGGAATCACGGCTTCAACGGGAGAAGCTGGTCGCTGCTGTCCGGCGTGTCTGAAGTGCAGATGTGAGTCGGCCGGTGGCGGAGAGTCCAGGACACATTCACACCCGTCTGCATCCCGTCAGCAGAAGAAGAAAGCATCCAGAGAGAGTCAGCACTGCGCCGCTCCTCCTCTCCTCCATCAGACCCCCCCCCCCATCAGCTTCACGTTTATCACACACAGCTGCTTAATGCAGCTCAACAGTCAAACTCCATCTGAAGAGCCAGATACTCTCAGCCTGTAGACGCAAGAGCAATCTTTCTCTGACTGAAGCAGACCTGCGATGGAGCCAGGATCTGCCCAGACTTTCCTCGCCGCTCATTTCATGTGAGACTTGTTTTGAAATTCAGTTAATTTATTAGCTTTTTACAGAGAAGAACTATCTGATGTGTTTCTTCCAGAGAGACGTGAATCTGCTTCAGCTGGTCCCCACAGTCACTTCCTGTTCCGACATCGGGAATGAAAATGTTTTATTTGATACAGTATTGGAAATAAAAGCACAGTACTGGATTCAGCAGAAAAACCAGGAACATTATTTTATTAAAAAAGCCTCATGAATCGTGTTAAATGGTGATGTGAGTGAATCATCACATCCCTAATGAGAGCTGCTGGACCTGATGCCAGAGGCTGACACTGAGAATATTTCAACGTTGTTCAAAGTAACTCACTGCCTGGTGGCGCCCGTGGCGGCGCTCTGGTCCGGCCTGCACCGTGACGGTGGGGTCCGGGTGTCTGCGGATGGAGTTCTGCCGCAGTGCGTGCGCTGGTCCGCCCGCCGTGCACGCTGCACGACTCTAATTGGTTAGAGTGTCTCAGCGGCGCAGGGCGGCGGCGGCGGCGGCGGCGGCGTCTCCTGGGAGGCCAGATGTTTCTCACAGCGCATGCGACGCTAACAAGCAGGCAGCACATCCAGCGGCCGCTTCATCATAATGTGGTCAAATTCAATCATAGGAATGAGTTGTGCTTCCATCAGCAGACAGACGGCTGGATAATTGGTATATCCTTAATTGTCAGTGTTCGCATTAATGCAACATCGGCGTTTATTTTCCGTCCTGCTAACACTGCTTTCATAATGACACTCAAAAGAAAGCCCTGCAGCTGTGGTGCTTAATTAAAACCAGTAAAATCACTTTTTATGTGTTTTCAGATTAATGTGTTTCAATTTCGACATAATTAGATGAAAACGCCGCAAATGTGCTCGACTCCGACGGAACAAGAACAAAGACAAACAAGAGAGAGAAAGGTAATCCAAAACTTACTGCGTCTGCTTCGAGTCCGGTGAACGGAGAGCCGGGCTGCTGTGTCTCATCATTCCATCAACCAGGATTACTGATCAGCCTGGTTACCAGGATGCCTGAGGGGCCTGGCTACCAGGATTACTGGTACTGGAGTACCGGGTCGCGGCTCGGTCTGTACCTCTTAAAGCTGCTCTTATAGAGCATCTTCCTCCTGTCACTCAACGGATCTCACCCACGGATCTGAACGCTTTGCTAATGCTAATGCTAATGCTAATGCTAAAAGTATGTGCATATTTTGAACTGAAGGCCTCCTGAAGGCGACTGTTAAAACCAATGAGCCCAATCGCAGAAAGAGACATTGAACATTTAGTAATTGCAGCGGCCCCCATGGCGACGATGTGAGGAGCGTTATGGTAGACGCTGTGCATGCTGGGAGATTTCTGCATGGAGTCAATCGAAAATAGCAATGCATTGCTGTCGGAGTTGTGTTTCCTGCTACTACATTAATCTAAGTCCAATACTCAACATTTAGTTGCTTCGATCTGAGCCGTGGGAAGTTGCGCGGCGCTCCTGCGAGGCCGTGATCCAGCGGCGCGCTGCCGGGCGAGCCGCTAACCGCCGCTCCTGTTCCATGGATTTATTGGAGAGATTTCAGTGGAAGCGGCTTCCTGCTGCAGACGAAAGCCCGCTGTAACGGCTGTAGGTTATAAAACCGAAGCAAGCGAAGGAGGAGTGTTTTCCTGCTCTTCGTTTGTGAGTGAGCTCCCATTCATCCTCCCGTCCCGTGAAGGTTTGGTGGCGGCGCTTTGGAGCCGTTCCCAGCTGACTCCAGAAGGAGTCTCTGTCCTTTCTGCTGATTTATTCGTCTTTTGTTTACAGAGCTGAGTCCTCTGCATGCATGTCAATGAATCGATTATTCTGGGCTGCTGTGAAGACAGAGCTGGAGAGCTCCGTCCTGGGAGAACCTTCCAGATCAGGGCTGATAACACGGCCAGGTCGCCGTCCGCAGGACTCGTTTACACAGCGGCGCTACAGAATCTTCCTTCACTAGCATCCAGATCACAGAGGATCTCCTGTGAAGTGCTGACAGTCCTGTAAAGCTGAATTATCTTTGCACCAACCGAAAAGCTGAAGTTGTAGTTCCACTCCCTGACCAGCAGGGGTCCCTGAGGGGGTTTCCCATCATTCACACCGTCCCCTGGAACGTCCTCAGCCGGACCGGGACGGCTGGGTCCAGTCCCAGCTCAGGCCCTGGCGGTCTGACCGGGCGTTGCACCCGGATCAGCCCAGACGGGATTGATTGAGGGTGTAATGAGGAGCGCTGATGTTCATTATTGTGAATTAATTATCTTGGAAATACGGCGCTCTGCCGAGGCTCGGTTCAGGGAAATGTGAGTTTGCCTTGAGCACTGATAAAGTCTGACGGGCTTCATGTTTCACTGACCAACTTCTGCCAGTTAATCAGGAGGAGCTGGGCTGGTCGTTTCAATTAGATGGAGGGAAATAGTGTTGTTTTAATGGTTAATATTTTAGGATCTTTCCTTTTTAAATAATAACAATGCATTGGTTTTATTCAGCACTTTTCAGGACACTCAAAGACGCTTCACATTGCATTCTTCATTCTCTCCATACTCGGTGGTGGTAAGCTGCTGCTGTAGCCACAGCTGCCCTGGGGCAGACTGACGGAAGCAAGGCTGCCAGTCTGCACCATCGGCCCCTCCCACCACCAACCATTCACTCTCACAACTTTCATACTAGGCAAGGTGGGTGAAGTGTCTTGCCCAAGGACAGTTTTACGCCTGCGGGAGCGGGGATCGAACCGCCAACCTTCCAGTTGTAAGACAACTTGCTCTACCAACTGAGCTACTGTCGCCCCGAATTTTTGTGGATGTTTCAGTCGTACAGGAAGTCACGCTGCTGTTTATTCCCCTGCATCAGTGGCTCCCAGCAGTGGAGGAGCAGGAAGCTCTGACCCCTCAGTGTTCCAGGTTTCTGTTTACATGACGACGCTCAGAGCCTGAAAACACGAGGCTTTGGCTTCGTCTGGCGGTCGTGTAGTTTGTGTTGCTGGTCTGTCCACGCCGGTGTCTGCGCCCTCCCAGTGCTAACGTCTCTGAATAAACATTCTGAAAATGGTTTAAAGATCCAAACATTTCTGTAGCAAAGGTTCCAAAATGACGGCCTTGTTTTAGTTTTTTTGTGGTTGAACAGCAGAGGATCTAAACCACACTTCTACTTCCTCTGTAGTGATTTGCCACCAAATTGAGTTTGTTCTTTAACAATGAGGTGAAAACTGCTGATGAAGGTTCACAAGTTTCAATTCCAGTTTGGAATGGTCAACATTTCATCACATTTCAAGTGTTGTTGGACCTGGTTTCAGTGCTGTTAATCTTCTTTTTCAGACAGTTTGGACATTATAGAGTAGAATAGAACATAAACACTAAGAATCCCAGAGGGGCGTCCCTGAAGCGTCGCTCCACACACAATGAATAGATAGAAAGTTGTATGTCAAACAACACAGGCTGAAAATAAATTATATCTCATTTTAAATATTTAAATATGTTCAAGGCTTCATGGTGACCAGAACAAGCACAGGAGAGATGAAATGAACCCAAAACCATTCACTGCCTTCACAGCCATTCGAACCATGTTATATCTTTTCTCTGCAGTTTTGCTTTTTTTATTTCTTGCATTTTAAGCACTTTACTCACTGTAGATTAAAAAAAAAGTCACTTTTTATATCCAAGAGTTAAAGGTAGTTCTGAAAATGACAAAATGAGATAAAAATCAGATCAGATGTGTCTTCAGGTGTAGTGACTGGAAACCTCAGGTTGAACACCGCTGATGAGGAACTCACAGGTTTACAGCAGAGATATAAACTCTCAGGCTACGTTCACACTGCAGGCTGAAGTGACCCAAATCGGATTATTTTGCCCCTATGCGACCTGTATCGGATCTTTTCCTGACAGTCTGAACGACACAGATCCGATTTTTTCAAATGTGACCCAGGCCACTTGGACATGTGGTCCTAAATCCGATACGTCTCTGATCTTTTGTCATGCGACTTCAGTCTGAACGGCCAGGTCGCATTTATCCGACCTGCACACCACGATACGGGGCCGGAGACGTGAGTCTTACCGTGAGAGTGTTAATAAAAGGCGCTCGCAGACGCACATTAAGGGAGTTCTTGTCATCCGAAAATTATTATTGAACTCCGTATCATTAAAGCCTCTCATCACCGTCCCACCACTCCTGGCTGCGTTTCTCTGTTGCTGCCGCTGCACCACAAAACGCCATGGCCAAAAACCTGGCTCTCTTCCTTCTCATTCGCTAAATTCTGCAGCGCCAGGACAATGGAGAGGAAAATGATAATGATAATAATAATAATAATAATAATAATTATATCCACATGCACTCTCTCTCTCGCGCGCTATCTCTCTCTCTCTCTCTCTCTCTCTCTCTCTCTCACACACACACACACACACAGACACACAGACGGAGCTCGGCGCGGCTGATTGGAAGCGCTGCACTCAAACGATTGCTCAGTGTTCAGTTGTAAGACTGCTGTTTGATCAGTTCTTAAATAAATCATCGACGCTTGAAAAGCTGCAGATTCTGTATGTTGTTTGTGGGTTCCGCTAACACTGAAGAACGCTGCTGCGTGACGTCGTTCTGTCCTCTTCTGCGCATGCGGGACACTTTTGGGACTCTTGTAGTTCAGACGGGAGATCACATACAAGTCGCATTTTATTGTAAATGTGAACGAACTCGCAAAAAAAATCAGATTTCACAAAAAAATCCGAATTGAGCGTTAAGCCCTGCAGTGTGAACGTAGCCTTAGACACTGTTTGGTGTTAATGATCTCTGATTGATGAAGGGCTTACTGGCCAGTGGCCAATGTTCCAGCATGTTTTATTTTGGTAAGCTGCTCTCAAGACATGTCCTGTTTCCTGTCTAGTTTTCTGGAGTCACTTTATCCCAAGAACTGTGCTTCTATTCCGTTCCATTCTGTTGTATTTGCGTCGTTCCTGAGCGATACGATGGTCCTCGGAATTGAACCAGCAGTCGTCTTCCTCCAGGAGCAGTCTGACCTTTACGTTTGGGAGCGGAGGATGAGATTACACGAGTTCCTGTAATTGTTGCTTTAAAACTGAGGAAATGTCAAACATCCAACCGGCTCCACACAGTGACGACGCAGCGCAGAGCCGAGCAGAATGAAGGTGTGATTCGCTAAATCCACCGCTCCGGGTGAGACACTCAGCGGAGGAGGGAAGTGTCGAAGCGGTCCTGCCTGCTTCTCTTTAGGAACATTTAGAAAACTTCTCTTCATTAAAACATGACTTTTTGCCAACAGACTCTGAAATTAATCCCATCCAGCGGGCGGTGAGTGTGTGCACGGCCAGGGAGGTCCCATTTCATTTTATTTCTATTATTTCATTTAATTTCATATATTATATTATATTATATTATATTATATTATATTATATTATATTATATTATATTATATTATATTATTTAAAAAAGTTCATAGTCACTGTTTTGCAGACATTTCATGAGTCTTTATTTTGAAATCTTTTGCAGCATGTCGAACTGATCGTAGTTTCCCTCCATGCTTCCTGGGGCCGTGTTTCCACGGTTCAGGTGAAAAACTGCTCGTTTTTCTGTTTTGGTTTCAGAAAACTTTTGTGTTCACACCGAGACATTTTGAACACCGTGTACATTTTCACGGACACTGCAGAAACCCTGCGAACAACCACCTGGCTGCAAAGAGACAATGCAAACTTTTATTTTGAAAGCGTACATTTGAGTTTCAGTGAGTTTTATTTTGAAAAATGTTTCAGCTGCAGCAGCACAAACAGACCACCGGGCTTCACTTGTTCTAGAAGTTGTTCTCAGTGACTTGGACTTGCTGCGGTGGAACCCGACCTCCGGTCCTCCGGTTCTGACTGTTCTCGTCTCTCGCCGCCGATGCTTCTTCAAAGCTGAGCTGCAGTCTGAGCGGAGGGAGCAGGAGGACAGATTGTGACCTTGCGGCCTCCTGAGCGGCGCCGTGTTCTGGCCGCTTCACACTCGGTTCTCAGAACCGGGTTCTCCTCGTCCCACTTTGTTTCAGAGAAGTTCGTTAAAGAGGCGCCGCTCCCTCCAACTCTTTCCAGACTGATGATCAGACAAAGACGCGCCCGTCCTCCACTTTTAGGTCTTCCCAGCTCTTTTGTATGTTTGAAAGTGGAGATCAAAGCTGAGATGATCAAGCATCTTTTTCTGCAGCGAAGCCCTTAAACTTTGGGAACAAGTTGCCCGGGGTGAAACTTTCACATGAAAGTCATTCCTCTAACTGGAACCGAAGTGAAAATGTATTCTTGATGGTTTTAAAGCCGGAGTTCAGCAAATATTACCAGGCTTAATGTGGCGCTTAGGCAGCATAATTCACCGTTTAATCAGAATTTAGCAGTGAATTTCTCAACACTGTCGCAGTGACAGAGTGTGTGAAGCAACGATTTATATAACATCTCAAAACTTCAACCAAACGCAGGTTTGAAGGTTTTGACTCAGCTGGGATCGATCCTGTGCTTTTATAGCCTGAAAATTCAAAACGGCAGGATTATAAAAGGGCGACTCGTCGCAGTTTGTTCATAAAAATTCTTCACTTCAGTGGAGTGATCGAGAGTGTAAATAGACCCTGGAACTTTCACTTCTTTTGGAGATGAGGCAGAAAATCCTCCTCTTGTTTCTCACCCGCCGATGCCATTTCATCCAGCGGCTGTTATTCTGATCACAGCTCTGTCTGACGAAACGCTGCCGAAGCGTGCCGGTTTTGGAAAGAAGGCGTTGAGGTGAGGACTGGACGGCGCTGATCGCTGTATCATCGTCAGATCTGCATGTTCTGCACACAGTAACACGTCCATCATCCTCTGTTCCCATTCAGAGCGGGGCTGAAACAACAGGCTCACGTCGCCTTCGTGCAGGTGTGGATAAGAGCAGGACGCTCTGTTAGGAACCAGCTCGGCCGCCGCCTCGCCCATGTGTCCAGTGTGAGGACCGACTTCAGTTTGGATCAAAACAGCGTTTTGGAGCGCAGCCGCACCAACCTGAAGCCTTCAGAATTCAAACCGTCTGTACTTCTAAACGTACACGTTCTGAGCAGAGCTGCCGAACAAACACAGATGAACTTTTA
Organism: Salarias fasciatus; assembly: GCF_902148845.1. Lineage (NCBI taxonomy): Eukaryota > Metazoa > Chordata > Actinopteri > Blenniiformes > Blenniidae > Salarias > Salarias fasciatus. The sequence continues at coordinate 26,403,614 of NC_043754.1, forward strand.
ACGTTGCTTTTATTAGTAGGTCTAAATGTAGAGCTGAGGTTAGAAGAGAGACGGGTTCTCAGAGTTTGTCTCTCTGCGTTCAGTCGGCGGTACTGAACCGTCCAGCGGAGCTCCAGAGCCGATACCGGCGTCGGTATCGGGGCGTCCTTACTTTGCATCGCAGCCTGTTTGGACAGAGACGTTCTGTCTTAGATTGCTATTAATGTGTCACACCTGGTCAGAAAGAGGCGAGAAGCACAAACATCCAGGACGGCTGACTGAAAGCAGCCCAGCTTCGTCTGCTTTGGTCCAAACGGCTCAAATCGTGGCTCTTGACCATTTTCCAGCTTCTGGCACGTTAAGTTTGAGGACAGAGTGTCGCTGGGAGCACAGCAGAGAAATAATCCACGCTATTCACTCTGCCAGAGCATGAATGCTGCCGCAGACGAGTGTGTGTCTGTCGAGGGGAAGGCTGTGAAGCAGTGTGTTGCATTGACGAGCGTGGATTAGCCGGTGGACACTGTGTCACAGACGCACGCTGTAAACTGTCCGCTGAGCGCTCAGAGCCGGCTGCCAGTTTCAAGTTCAGACGAGCCGGAAAAGGATTAGTCAAATGTTTTGCGCCGCTCGTTTGCAAATTAATGAAGGACATAGAACCCGGAGAGACGGACGGACGCCCGACCGGGCGCCAGCTGGATCCGGGACAGACGGCGGCGGCGGACTCCACCCTCCCAGAGGTGAGAGGTGATCGGTCCCGGCGTCTCTGGAACTGGCTCTCCTGGACGGTGATGGAGGTTGTTACACTGCTTAATGAAGGCACAGCCGTGGTGTTACCATGGCAACCCTCTGTTTTGGAGTCCCAAGAGGACGGATGTTGAGGAAAAAGACAAACGTAAAATAGAGAGAGGTTAGAGTGACTGGATGTTCTGGGAAGAGAAAGTTCCCAGAATTAACAAGTCACTCTACCTGTGTTCATATCAGCCTCTCTCTGTTCACACTCCCTAACGACCTGCTGACCTCTGGACCTGCTGACCTCTGGACCTGTCCTTCTGTTAAATGGGTCTTGTTAGAAGTGTCGCTATTCTCACCAGACAGAGGAAGTATTAGTCGTCCTGTTTGGAACAATGCTGGCTCCTCTTGGCAGCTTGCTGCTGGCTCTGCAAAGCAAAGGAAGAAAATCATGTCCAAGAATAAATAGTTGCTCTGAAGCAGCAGCGGGGGAGGGATGGAGGGATGGAGGGATGGAGGGATGGAGGGATGGAGGGATGGAGGGATGGAGGGATTCCAGCGTCCAGGGTGGAGGCGGGCGGAGCTGGACTCAGCAGTCTGCGTCTCCTTCGTGACGGAGAGACTCTTTAAAGACTCAGTTTGTGGAGTGAAGAGGACGCGGTGGGGATGAAGATCCAGTGGGGGGAGGGGGGCGGAGTCATCCCTGCTCTCTGGACCTCCAGCCGTTCTGATAAAACCCTGACAGGTTATTCCCCTCAGATCACACCATCCAGCGCTTCATCGGAGAAAACTAGCCATCGTCTGTAATTGCTTACATTTCTCTAAATCAATTTTCTGTCCGGGCCCTGAAATACGACACACTCATAAAAAGAAGTGCATGGGTTTCCTGCTGCCTCAAGGTCGTGTGTGTGTATATTGCTTTTCTTTGTGCGACCGACCCTCCGACACCTCATTACATTCCATTTATCCAGATATAGAAAGAGGGAATCAGGCCACCGCTGGCCAGATGTTTGCCGTCGGTGTTTGATGAGCGGTTATCTTTCCGTTCCTTTCAAGGCGTGGTACTTATTACCAATGCGGCGTGGCGCCACAAACCCGCGGCTCGCCTCATACCTGCTCGCTTCGCATTAATATCAACCTCTGGGGTCCTCATATCAGATGCGAGCCCGGCACGCCGCCGATCCTCTGTCTGGGGGAGATAGCGAGGCGTCTGCCGGGCGTCTCGCTGTTGACTGATACAAATTGGCTTTAAAACATCATCAGATAACATTACAATGCTTGAATGGATAATTTAATGCCATTAATCAAATAGAGTTTCTCGGTTCTCCGTACTGCCGCCGTTGGAAAATCAAGTGGCGCTCTGGCACAGCTGTTGTTTGTTTCCTCGAATGTGAGGAGCTGCAACAACCCCGGTACCTTCTCATTACTGGGGCTGATTATCACCAGTCGAACCACGGCTCCTGTTTGTGCTCGGCTCATTTCACGTAGAAACCAACAGGGCGAAAACAAACCCGCCCGACAGCGTCTCGGTTCAGACCCAATCATGTTCCAGCAGAACCGCGACATCAAGGTGTCAAAAACACTTCAGCTCAGTCAAGTTCAGCAATTCTTCTGTCCGTCCCACACTGGGACTTCTTCTTCTTCACCCTCGTTCCGTTAGATCTCTCAGTGGAACGAAGCCGTAGGACGGAGGACGTTCCAGAGCGGCCTTCTGACTGTGTTGAAGCAGGAGAGCCTTAAACGGAGCGGAGAGTAGTTATGGAAACCATTGTCTGATCCGACGGCTGCCAAGTTGATAATGGAAACAAACTGAGTGATGCTGGTGTCGGGATCTGAGCGCTGCTGTTTTGGTTGAGGCGACAGGAAGCCGGCCGGGTGTGTTTCTGTGCCGCCGTACCGGTGGAAGATCCATCTCCTGCTGCGGTGGAGACGCAGAAAGGCACAGACACAAAATGTTGTTGTTTTGGCTCTTTGCACATCTGTCTGCCTGCTTTTACGGCGGCTCCGCCGCGGCGAACCTATATACTTGTTTTACTGTTCATAAAACAGCCGTTTTATCTGCGGCACTACAGAGTTTTCATGAGGGACAGTTCACGAGTCGCGATCAAACTTAACATGGGAGCACAGGAGCATATGTAAAAACTTTTAACGGCTCGTTACTGCATTAACCCCGGCTGGAGTCCGGCCCCGCGCCCATAATCCCTTCAGCGCTTCTTTTAGGGTTAAGATCAGCGCTGCACCCATCCCACTTGTTCACAGGTTGAGTATGAGAACTAAGCTGCAGACCCCCAGAACCAAAACCAGGACTCCAGTCTGGTTCGTGCTGCACTCACTAAAGATAGGGGACGGCAGTGGCAGCTGGCTGATCGGCAAGTTTTGATTTGAAAGATTAAAACATTTATTCACTCTGTAATGTGACCTTCAGCGTTTTGAAGTAAAATGTATTTTTTTATCATTATTTCTGCCACTAGAGGTCACTGCTGTAACAGCCAACAGCTTTGGGTGTCAAAACGTGTCAACTTGCACGTTTCTGATATTGTTCCTGCTTTATTAGCGTTTCCATCACTGAGTCCTGGAGTCAGACCGTTACGATGCGTTCTTCGAACCGAACGGTTTGTGAAGCTCATGAAGTTTCACCTGGAATCCTCCACCAGCCGGCGTCGACGTGAACCGTCGCACTTGTCCAGATATGTCTGGAGTCTTCCACGGCTTCTGTATATATTTAGATATGTGTGCTGCCGTCCCACCGAGGTCCGGCCTGGACCTGGTCGCTTTGCTCCCATCAGGCGGATTACAGACACAAAGGCTGAAGCCTCTGAGGACCAGCTGGACATGTTTCACACGCACCTCGCCGCCCGCCATTGTCTCTCACACAATGGGAACATGTGGGACCGGGCCTTCCGCTTCTCTGAATGGATTGGTTTCACCGTGTTGGACGCCGCCGGTCGAGCGCCGCCGGTCCTGCAGACCGAAGCGGCTCTCTGGAGATCAGGCCGCTCCGCCCGGTTTCCTGGAGGTGCAGCGGTCTGGGGATTTGTCAGTTGACTGGATTGTTGGCGGGATGAGCAGTGGTGCAGCGGTTTGCACTGCTGCCTCACTGAGAGGAGCCCCGGTTCATTTCGGGCCGTGTGGAGCGAGCGCGTCTTACCTGTCGATTTCAAGGGAAAATGTAAAACTTGAGCTGTGTTTGAAGGTTTACCGGACAGCGGTGCTGCTGGGTTCCATCGCTGTGTAGACGGGTGAAAACGACACTTTCTGGAAACTCTCAGGCTCTGTCCTGAGAAGACGACACAACTTCACGGACTGCAGGTTTTTTTTTTTGGTTTTTTTTTTCCCCACGTCGAACGCTGTCGTGCAAACGGGGACCAACTTTCATCTTTCCAGCTCTTCATAAACCTTTTCAACATCATGTCTTTTTTGAAAAGTTGCAGATTTCCCTTCTGCCCCGCAGATCAGCGAGGGCTTAAACCTGCTCACATCCAGGTTTGATCAGGACTTTCAGAACAGACTCATGCAGACAAATTAGTATTCCTGCAGAAGTCGGGAGCTTATTTTGAATCTCACCTTTTCAAAGGCTCAAAAACAGAGAGAGGTTCAGGACTGAGAGGATCAGCATCGACTCATAATCAGATATATCTGGCTTTGACTGACTTCAGCAACCTTCTGTCCCCGAGCCAGGCATTAAAGCCGAGCTCCGCTCCGAGTGTATCGACAGCTGGAGTCTGTTTGGGGAAAGGGCACCGAGCAGGGATACGTTCAGACCTCCACAACCAGACCCACAGACTGATGGACCGACGGACAGACGGAAGGACTGAGGCTGCCATTGGTCCAAATCTGATCAGAAGACTGAAAAACAAAAGATTTTTTTCAATCGGGAAAGAAATGTTCTGTCGGATGCTTTCGTGACTCAGATGTTTTTATCACATCCCCTGCGGGTCTGCGCGGTAGTGTTACACTTCACACTATCTCCTCACGTGAGCAAATCCTGGGTTTGATTCCGGTCTGTCAATCGTCAAGGGTGTTAATCTACTCAACACTGCCCCCACAGGTCATCAGGGGTATTACTCTATACAAACCAACTTACAAGCTCAAAGACGGACGCGAATAGGCCTTTAGCGTTAGCCCCTACTGAGATCAACGGGTAATAAAATATTGATTCCTACTTAAGTTAAGAGTTGTTGGATAAAGTATCACCTTTTCATCTGTTATCATCTGGTAAAAAAAAGAATAAAAAAATCATATCCAAGTAACCCGAATGAAGAGCTCTAGCGTTCAGTTTCGCAGCAGACACAGTGATGTGGTGAAATAAGCTGTTGGTATTAGCTTCGTTTCACTTTGCTCCCAGCAAAGGTTAGCGGTGCAACAAGCCAGAGGAGCAGGGATGAATCCACAGATGGCTCATTATGGATTCGGGTTTGGATCGAAGCTCAGATCTTCCCCCGTCGACAAAGCTGAAAATGTCAGAGTGAGAATTGACTTGTTTTCTACATTGAAGGAGTAAAATGTGGAGCTGATCACATCAGGCCGGGAGTGGAGCTGCTGTTGGTTTGACGTCCGCTGGCAGCTTCACAAAAACCACCCAATAAGACAAATATGACATCTAAATACAATCCCCCAAAAGAGCGGGGTGGAACACGCTTTGTTTTTACCTGCTGCCTTTCAGAGCTGACGCCTCTGACAGGCTCCTGGCGTGAATCGGAACAACTCACACATTACAGCCTGTGTCAGAGCGAAGAGAGGGATCTGGGTAATTCTGCCAGTGGAGCATTGTTTCAAACGTTAAAGCCTCAGAACGCGTTCAGCTAACGGCGCAATGAGACCCCCACCGCCACCGCCGGATTCTACTGCTAATGAGCCCGTCTCCCAGGGAGAGAGCTGGGAGGCCGCCGGGACCTTCACCACCACTACCCTTACCCCTACGACCTTCACCACCACGACCCTTACCCCTATGACCTTCACCAACACGACCTTCACCACTACGACCTTTACCCCTATGACCTTCACCCCTATGACCTTTACCCCATGACCTTCACCCCTATGACCTTCACCACCACGACCCTTACCCCTATGACCTTCACCAACACGACCTTCACCACTACGACCTTTACCCCTATGACCTTCACCCCTATGACCTTTACCCCTATGACCTTCACCCCTATGACCTTCACCCCTATGAGCTTCACCACCACGACCTTGATCACTATTCAGTAGGTAACATTTCGACTTTTGAAACAAAAGAAATCCTAAATCATTATTTTGATTATAAATTAATTTCAGAAACATCAGAATGTAAGAAATAAAACTACATACAAAACAGAATAAATGTATTGTACTAATTTCAATCCATCTATTTATAGATATGCCTTCTAAATAATCTATATTAATGGAAATGGAAAAAAAAATGACTAAAATGCAGGTAAACCTAATCAATAATCTGTATACACAGTGCTCTCTATGCATATCCAGACACACCTGGACAGGGCACATTCATTAGGAAGCAGCGTTCAGACACACGGCAACTCAGAGATTTACAGAGAAATCCATTAAACTGAGTGATAAATATTATAATATGCTGTAAAACCTCTCGTTTCTTTCTCACACTCGTCCTCATCTGCCTCCCACCACCTTCACTTTTAATCCCGCCATTCTCAGTATCCAGTCATCACTTTTTCAATGATCCTGAGTTCTGCATATTAAATATATTTGACAAAGTTTCCCAAATTAATAAGTGTTTGTTAAGTTATTCAAGTGTGTTTTTCATCAGTTAAAAAAAAGATCCCAGCCTGTAATTATTTCATTTCCTGTAAACAAAGCTCTCCGCCGTCTGCAGAACGGACCGGCGCAGCAGCACTTCGGTTTATTTCAGGTCCAGTCTTTGTTTTTGGGCCGCAGGATTACGACCCACATTCATTTTCCTTTTAGCCCTGCTTTCAGTCCTCCGGCTCCTGGCAGAAATATCTGCCTCATTAACCGCTAAACGCTCCGCTACGTTCCGCCGCCGCCCGGCGCCGGGCAGGTACTGGAGAACACAAACAAGGCGGACGAGAGCTCCCGCCGGGGAAGACGATGGGGGGGCGGGGCGGGGCGTCGGGGGGGCGGGGCGGGGCGGGGCGTCGGGGGGGGCGGGGCGTTGGGAACGTGGACTCCCTACAGAAGCTGTGGAGCAGCAGAGACGGTCAGACTCTTAGCTCATCATCCAGGCTGCTACTGAGATGACGACATGAACACAGCATCCATCCATCTATTCATTAATCCATTCATCAATCCATCCATCCATCATCCATCTATTAATCCATCCATCTAATCATTAATCCATTCATCCATCCATTCATTAATCCATCTATCCATCATCCCTCCATTAATCCATCCATCATTCATCAATCTATTCATTAATCCATCTTTCCATCATCCTTCCATTAATCCATCCATCATTCATCCATCTAATAATCCATCCATCATCTATTCATTAATCCATCCATCCATCCCTCACCAAGTCATTAATCCATCCATCATTCATCCATCTAATAATCCATCCATCATTTATTCATTAATCCATCCATCATCCATCATTCATCCATCTATGAATCCATCCATCACCCATTCATGAACACATCCATCATCCATCCATCTATTCATTAATCCATCCATCCATCCATCACCCAGTCATTAATACATCCATCATTCATTCATCTATTAATATCCATTCATGTGCGTGTTTGATTGGTAGTTTCAGAGTTCTATCGCTGTCGTCACGGTAACCAGACTGGGTGGATCCTGAGCGATCAGCTGTTCACTCCAACAAACCACAGCGGTTCAGTTATGATCTTATATGATGAGGCAGATCTGATCAGAAGCTACTTTAAAGCTTTCTCCGCTCTCATATTTCTTATCATATGAATTCACCCCCCCCCATACACACCCCCCCCCCACACACACACACACATTGTGCTGTTACTCGCTTTTATCTCATTTTAGAAACACTTTCCTGCACATTGAGCTTTTGCTCTCTCCATCTTATCAAATCTAATTTCCTTAAACGTCGTCGCTGTTCTTTATGGAACCTGCACGTGTAGCCCCCCCCCCCCCCCCCCCCCCCCCCCCACACACACACACACACACACACACCCCACCCCCACCACCCCCCTGTCCTCCACAGGTTATTTACTAAACGCGTCTGCTTCTTGTTTGTCTCTGAGAAATTGGCGCCTGCCAGCTCCGCTCACCAAGCCGCTCCATAAAGCGCCGAGCGGCGCCGGTAACTCGCTTTCCTGAGGACTGCATTTTTCTCCGGCTGCAGCGTTTCCTCATGGAGCCTGGAGCTGCCATAACTTCACATCTGCGTTTGTTGTCATTATCGGCTGTGCGAAGTTGACACACGATCGCAGCCGCTGAGTGACGGAGACGCTCGGCGCAAATACAGACGAGAGGAGTTTGAGACTAACGGCTGTTTATATGATGGAAGTCCTTGTCCTGGTCCGGGTCCGGGTCCTGGTCCGGGTCCGGGTCCTGGTCCGGGTCCTGGTCCGGGTCCTCGGTGCTCGGAGCGACCATGCCACTGCCCGTTTCAGGACACATGGATAAGTTCTCTGCAGAAAAACACCTAAACTGGGACAGGAAGAGACGACGCGGCGCTTGACGGGGGGGGGGGAATCGGCCCGGGGCGGGGGGAATCAGCCCGGGGGCAGAGAGGAAGAGTCAGCGGGGCAAACCGGGGCAGGCAGGATCTTGTCCGCCCTCTCAGGTGCTGCTTCAGCCGCCGTGACGCAACGGGCAGGAAATGAAAAAACCAGGCGACACCGGCCAGCTCAGAGGAACACTGTCATGTCCTCAAGGCGTCCGTCTCCACATGAACACGGCTAAAATTAACCACCGTGACCCAGTAAGCACCCGGGTGAAGCACCTGGACTCGTCTTCACTCAGTCCCATCATGCACTGCTCTAACCTCACAGGCTGCATGCTGCTGAATGCACTGTGGAAAGTTTCACATTCCATCAAATGACGTGTTCTCTCTGGACCAGACCTGGGCCTCCGCCGACCCCCGTCAGCCGGGGTCAGCGGGGTCGATCAGGAGGATCCCGGCTCGGTGTCGGTACTCGGTATCAGCAGGTGCTGAAGGTTCGTCCTGGTTCTTTGAAACTCTGTTCAGCCCTGGTTTAAACTGAAAAGATGAAGATGATCAAACGTTTTAATCAAAACACAGGAAATGAGCTCGGTGTGGATGTGTGAGAATCAAACATACGTCAAAGAAATCTGCTCACAAATGCAAACGCCACTGATATCCTGTGTCTTTTGGATGATTTCTGGGATCTTTAGACAAATTCAACAGATTTCTTCTGTATTCTTCCATATAATATAGATTTCTATATATGTATATTTCACAAACATAAATACAAATGAACCAAAACCTTTGAAGAAATATGTTCTCAGACCATTCTAGCTGCTTCTTTTCTAATCTCCTGCTTCTTGGAGGCTGTTTGTGTTCATGTTTCCATCAGGAAGTTTTCTTCATCCTCCACTGATCCACTGAATCGCTTTCTGATCAGATGTTTTTCATTCTGTGGAACACTCAGATATTTTACTAAGATCTCGGACCAAAGAGCTCTGTAGGAGTCACGTTTTCAAATATTATGTTATTTTCTGTCATTAAAAAAATCCTGAATGATCCAGAACCTATTGTATTATGTAATATACTGCACACATTTGTTTTAAATCAGTTGTACTCCTGCAAACATCAATGTTTAAAGTAAATTATTTTCTCTCCAGATTAACTTTTTTACTGAAAAACGTTGGTCCAATATGGCCGCCTTCCCCTGCGTCCCTGGAGTGAAATCTCCCAGAGTGCAGGGCGGCAGGCGTTTCTCTCTGTGACGTTTAACATCTTGACATTAAAACTGAACTCCTCCACATCAAACCAGCTTTTGTCTTCCTGCCAGTAATCTGCAGACCCATCGAAACGTTTGAGTCAAACAGTTGATGCAGATGAACGTAGTAATCTGATACGCTCTGATTTTCACCTCTTAAAATGAAATCTCTAAACATGTTTCAGTGACATTTTTACCTTTCACATTATTGAATTTTCTTTTTTCCAGCAGAATTCGAGCAGAGTGTTTTCTTTTTTTGGTTTGTTTCCCCCAACAAACCCTCCTGCAATGTGATCCGAGGCCATTTTCAGCAGTATTTACCTCCCTCCCCGGTTCAGGAGCCGACATCTCGGGGTGTGGAGATCGATCGACAGCAGAGCTGTAGTGGATTCCTGCCTCACGTAAACACTGTTTACTCAGACTTTACACCTGAAGAGGCATTAAAACCCCGGCCTCGTCTCGTTTCTGGCAGAGAAATAAACCCGGCAGCACAGCCTCCTCACAGAGAACCAGTCTGATCCACGTCTCATACCGCCAGATTCTCTCTGCCTTCTGCCATCAAGAGGAAACGCTCAGATCGGGTTCAGCTGAACTGCACCGACACGATACCGATACCGATACCGATACCGATACTGATACCGATACCAGTCGTTTCTTCACCGGCCCGACTGCCTGTTTCAGAAGTAGTGGTTTGATCGTCCGGCAGTGTGTCTCCAGGAATCTCGCCTGGCGCCACAGCGATCAGCGGCAAAGACGTCTCCAGTCCGTCCTCTGCATATCTCAGGAGTTATTGGGTCATCTGGGATTAAGACAATAAGACTATCAAATCTCCGATAATCCCAGGACAAAACCGATCCAGCAGCCTCCGTTAATCTGCCTCTGCCGGAGCGCTGCAGCGCGGTGACTGGTGTCATGTGTACATAAACATATCTGCTCCCTGATACGGCGCTCACGTTTCCCTCCCCCCCTCTGAATTTGCCCGGGAAGCCCCCCTGCTGTGGCCGTGATTAACCATCTGTGCCGGTGCCGCTGGAGGTCTGCGGCGCCGCCGTGGATCCGGCTCGCTGAAACTGCACAGAAACTTGGGCCTTGGTGTCGCGGCGTTGCCTCGCTGGCGGTTCACGGTCTGTGAACGCCTCTCGCCGTTTGTCCTCATTCAGCCGCCGGAGCTCCTGGCGGCGGTGACGGATGCCGCCGTCTTTCCGGATGTTTCCTCGGCGGCGTTCAGGAGTGACAGGCGTCTTTGATCTTCCCTTGTTTGTGTCAACATTCATCTTCATTAGCATGAGAGTAGCAGGTTGCCAATTATCCGCACACATTAATTTTGTCTTTGGCAGATCAGTCTCGGCGCTCCCCTCTGGAGGATTCATTTAGATTTGGCGGATCTCGCTGTGGATCTCAAGCCTCTGGAACAAAAAAAAAACCCGAAACAAACTGAAGTGGGTGTTTCAAGTTCCTCCTCCTCCTCGCCGGGCCGCATTTACTCGAACCAGACAAATCCAGACAAACGTCTGCAGCTTCCTGCCGCTGGCGGCTCCGCTCTGCCGCTAGCAGCTCTGCTCTGCCGCTAGCGGCTCCGCTCTGCCACTAGCAGCTCCGCTCTTCCGCTAGCGCTAGCGGCTCCGCTCTGCCGCTATAGCAGCTCCGCTCTGCCGCCAGCGCTAGCAGCTCCGCTCTTCCGCTAGCGCTAGCAGCTCTGCTCTTCCGCTAGCGCTAGCGGCTCCGCTCTGCCGCTCTAGCGGCTCCGCACCTTCTTTACAACGCATGTTAGCTACAGGTGCTGCAGGTGGTGCATTTGTTGCTGCCTCCGTTTGACTTCTGGATGTTATGAATGTATCAACAGACCGTTGGACTGTTTTCAAAAAGAAGCATTTCCAGTGGCTCCTACTTCCTCAGTTCTATCGGCAAGGCGTGAAGGTTGAGAATCGAACCGGAGTTTTCCTCCAGTCCCGCGCCGCCCAGAGCTACAGCTGCATGTCAACGCCGGCTGACTGCGGCGGCTTGAAGCGGCTTCACAGCTCGAGGCGCCGGCTGATCGGACGCCGCCGCGCTCGCTGTGACTGACGCTGCATCTGAATCCGATCAGAGTGTTTCATCACCGCATGCTGGACGCTCCACACAACACGCTCCTCTGCAGCCACTCCGACAGGCCACCCGCAGAGTGTGTGTGTGTGTGTGTGTGTGTGTGTGTGTGTGTGTGTGTGTGTGTGTGTGTGTGTGTGTGTGTGTGTGTGTGTGTGTGTGTGTGAGAGATGTAGTGTTGGCTGGGCAGCTCTCAGATGAAGCCTGAGTGCTGCAGTGCCTCTTGGCAGGGGTTCAGGGAGGTCGTGTGGATTTCAGAGCCAGCGGTCTGGGTCCGGGCGGGTCTGGACGGGTCCGGGCGGGTCTGGACGGGTCCGGGTGGGTCCGGGTGGGTCCGGGTGGGTCCGGTAGTCATCTGCATCCCCGATCAGATGGATGCATTAGTTTATGTCCAGCTCAGACCGACACATCCCCTGACCAGCAGGCGAACACACGGACTGTTCCAGGTGGTTTTGTGGACATTAAGACCCTCAGAGGGCCGTCTGGTTGATCTCAACTGACTCAGGAAACAGAAACAGGAAGGATGCTCCACAGCTAGCAACATTAGCATTTAGCTGTTTCTACAGATGAAGTAGCTGAGATGTTACTTTCCTCTTGTTAAAGCTCATCTTCCTCCTCTGACATCAGATTACAGCGGCGGTGTAGCAGGAGTGACTGATCATGACTCGCCCCCCCCTCCAGTCTAATTTTATTTGTCCTAGAAGCGATGAAACAGGAGCAACTTTTACAAGCAGACAAAGCTCTCCGCCGCTCTTGGCTGCTACTTAACACTTCATCACCGCCAGTCCAAGTTGCTTTCAGCCGCTCTGGAAGCAAACATCAGCAGCTGACGCGCTGGAGTCCTCAGTAAAGTCTGGATCTGCTGTAAATAAGGAGAGAGAGACGCGGTCCGGGAATGAAGGCTGTAAATCGCTGCAGGAGCTGTAAAGAAGCAGTCAGCTAAAACACGGTAATCCGTGTTCTGACATTCATGCTGGCATTTATTTTGCTGAATGTCTTATTGCTCCGGCTTTTTACTCGAATTGTGTTTCCTCACAGAAAGCTGGATGAAGCAAATCACTTGTGTGACGTCCCGACAATGAAGACAAACTCAGGAGAAACCTTTAGTGTATTTGATCCATCACCTTTTTGTTTTTTTTTTGTTTTTTTTCATAAAACTATTCTTTTTCTGCCTCCAAAGCTGTCGACTCATCCCTGTTGATAGAAACAGCTCAATAAAGCCCTCATGCATGTGGATTAGAAGCTGACTTATTAGCTTTCTTCAGCTTCCTGTGTGGAATCAGCCAGAGAGAGGATTGATGGCCGCCGCCGCCGGATCGCCACACGGACAGCTGATGGAACGCCAATGCAACATTAATGGAACACAAATGGAAAAATCATTAAAAGCCAATGAAACTAATGGAACGACAGTGGAAAGCCAATGGAAAAATGATGGAACACCAATGGAAAATCAATACAGCTCCAATAGAAAACAGGTGGAATGTTGATAGAGGTCTTTTGGAACATTATTGTAAAAGCAGTGGAACGCCAACGGAGAAGAAATGGAACGCCAATGCTAAGTAAATGGGAAAATGAGGGAACGGCAGTGGAACACCAGCAGCGTGGATGGAAACGGGCTGGAACGCTGGAGGAGCGACGGGATCCCTGGCTGCTCCTCCGGTTGCCGTTGTGTTTGCAGGTTGATGGCGTCGCGCTCGGCAGCTGGGAGCCAATCATTCACCGAACGCTTCGCAGCGGCACGCTGACACTTGATCACATGTATTGATGGTCCTCGCACGGCCCCGTCTCCCATCTGCCTCGGCAGATTGCTGCGAGTCGGGAGCATGTTGCAGGCTCTAAAAGTGTCTGATTGGAGCTAAGAGGAGCAGTCTGTTCTCCCGCCACGCCTGACGGATGCTGCTCGTCCTCCCAGCACAGCCGGCAGCCGACGATTCACCGACACTCACTCCACAACCGTCACCGGATCACTGCTGCCAGATCAGTGCTGAGGACCAGACCTCACTCTGCTGTTACCACAACACCCCACTGCGAGCACTATGACCACTACCAGGACCGCTAATGCTAGCTTCTGTTGCTGCTTCCGCTAATGCTGTCATAACACTGACCGTATGAGGACTGCCGTCTCCACAACACTGCTGCTATTCACTAAACCCCGATAACACACAGATTATAGAGCACCTTCCTCCAGATAATGCTCAGCATCTGAACCAGTGTAAACCAACATGTTTACAGTTTTTCAGTCTGTGAATCTTGTGAAAAGATGGATGAGCATCTCCTGAAAAGAGTCATATAAACAAAATAAACTCTCAGATCTTCTCATAATCCTTCACTGGTCTAACTATTCTCACTGTATGCTGAAAGTCTGCTGAAAGCGTGGGCGCAAAAAATAAGAAGGAAAAAAAGCAGCTAATAAAGTGTTTCAGCAGAAGGTTGTATCGGAGACGTGGAGGTTGTCAGAAACTCGCAGCTCAACTTCATTAGATACGTGGATTCACAGTCAGAAGGGTTACAAGACATTTCTCCTCAATCAGCCTCCTTCACACACTCCTCACTTCCACCACGGACGAGGGGTGTGACCCACACACACACACACACACACACACACACACACACACACACGCACACACACACACACACACACGCCTGTCCCTGTTTCTGTGTTCCAGTCCTTTCAAACGCCGACACAGCCAAGTGAACACACTCTGATGGCAAACAACATGATGCAAATGATCCCAAACATGGAAGATCGCTGAGGACTCTGACTGTGTGTGTGTGTGTGTGTACGTGCACATGAGGCCAACTACAAACAGCAAAGCAATATCAGCAAAAAGAAGAAGAAACCAGCCTCCTCTCCCGTGCCGAGCGGGAGCGAGCGAGTTCCTCGCTCTCAGCAACACAAACAAATTTCCAGCGCTCCGTCTCCCGACTGAAGTTCATGAGACATCATGAATTCGTCTCCAAACGGACGCAGCATCGTCTGCCGGGCCCACATCTGTCTGACTGCGGCGGCTCCACGGCTCCTGGAAGGAGGAGAGGCTCCCCGGCAGGCCCGCCCACGGAAGCAGATGCCGGGGATGCTGGGAAAGATCCACAGACGGAGATGATGAAGAGCTCCAGCCGGGCGTGACGCGCCTCAGATGTGAAGATTGCAGCACAAAGTAGCAGCTTTGCAGCAAATCCATGGAAAAGCAGCACTGGTCTGATCAGCTGGGGCTCAGGGTTCAACTCCGGGGTGTTTATGGTGTCGGGTTACACGTATATAGACAGTGCTGGTAGTAACGGCGTTACATAACGGCGTTACGTAACGGCGTTACTTTTTTCAGTAACGTAACGCTTTTTTTCTTTTTTTTTCAGTAACTCCGTTTCCGTTGCCAAACGTTGCGTTACTCCGTTCCTCTTGGTGGTCTGATGAGCAACAAGATGGCAGAGAAGAATAGTTTCCAGTCGTGGAGATATTCTCATTTTTTCACGCATCACGACTATGATTTAATTTAATTCATTTATTTAACCCGTTCGGCCCGACGGACCGACAGCTGTGCGCCACTTCACCAGGTGTAAAAAGTGACTAAAGTGCTGCGTGGATGTTTTCTTTCAATTGTGTCTCAAACCAGAAGCCTTAATCTCACTGACTGAGGCTCCAGCTGCACTTTGACACCGAGTGTTTGTTCTATAACAACTTTAAAATCCAGATGCAACGATTTGACACGCCCCCCTCCCCCGCAGCTGCAGACACTAAACGCTACAGAACACAAGATCCGTCTGCTCCACCCGACATGCTGGGTCTCATATGAAACTAGAAGATCTACACTTTAAAGGTGCCTTAAGGAGTTTGCACGTTTCATGCGAAACAGCGCCCCCTGCAGGCCTTGGGCGTAATGCAGCTTAGTGAAAAACTCGTCCCTGTGGCTCGCGTGCACGGAAGAGGGGGACTCCGTCTTCGCTCATTTAGTAGCGCTCAAGTAAGATTTAAGTGTCTTCTCCCTGGTGGAGTCTGTGTGGAGCTGCAGTGCTAGAAGCCAGTCTGTTCTGACTTTCTGGAAGATCCTGCTCAGTTGTTGCTCACTAAGCATCTGGCGGAGTAATGGCGGACAAAATGAAACCTATCCAGCTGAAGCCTGCATTACGTCATTCCTTTCAAATTCTCCCCAAAAAAATGCTGGAGCCGGACCGGCACTGTGACTTTCAAGTGACAGTTTAGCCTGTTAGAGGTACTGGTAATGAATATGTCAGGGCACATTGTACACATCATTAAAAATGTGTCACATATTTATGGTGGAAAATAAGTATTTTTAAGGTTGTAAAACTCTTTAATGCACCTTTAAGAGACAGCAGGCAGAATCTTCTCTGAGCCGACCGCCTCCCGTCAGCGGCAAAACAAACCTAAAACTAATCTTCGCATTTCACATCAGCACCTCAGCTCATGTTTCTCACACACTTCTTCACCAAATCTCAAAACTATTCACACCAAACACAACATGTTTTATTTCCTCACCGTTTTGTGGTCATTTTCCATCTATCCGCGCTCCTCTGACCAAAACTAACCTCACAATCCTCTGGAGTGGTGAAAGAGCATCATGCGCCAGAATTAGATGTGCTGCCCCTTGTCGCCATCTTGTGGGCCTGTCGTTAATTTTGGGAGTTTAAATAAAGTTTGTTGACTTTCTACGTCTTGAAAGCTTTCAAACGATATGTTACACGTGACTGAGGCATCATCCAGCTGGGAGACATCTTTGAGCGTAACCGCACAGTGCTGCTGAATGAGGCACCGAACAGCAAATAGTTAGTATTTCTGTGATATCTGGCCATTTTTTTTATTCTGAAACATGAACATTTGTCTTCATTGTGCATTTCTACAGCACATTGCACATTGTTTTTGTTTTTTTCTTGATGTGAATTTTGCAGATATTATTGTTTGCATATTCCAAAGGGGATTTTGGTTTTTTCCTGTGATGTAATTGGCTGTTTTTGTATTGATATGCATGTGGTGTTATGCATCAGTCTGCATTTCATATTTCATTCATTGTCTTTAACAGAAGTTCTTAGGTGCTGAGTGAAAGCTCGTTAATTTGTCCAATTTGATTTTGAATAATAGATTATATCTGAATGTCTGTATTTGCTTTAAGCCACTTTCATTTTTTGCAGGCTGTTGTTGAATAAAATAAATAGGTATTGAAAAAATACTAAAGGTGTTTGTGTTGGTGCACAGTGGATAATATTCCATGGCTGTTAGTAGTTAGATTCAGTGATGTGGAGCAGATGAACTGAAACGGTCGGTTTCATCAACAGCTTGTAAAATAACATCAGTACAGACTGAAAGCAGGGCTGCAGGGAGTTCAGTCAGTCAACCTTTATTCATTGAGAGCACTGGAAAAACCTTTAAAAGTAACTGAAAAGTTACTTTTTCAGTAACACATTACTTTTTGGTTTAAGTAACTGAGTTCCTAACTGAGTTACTTTTTTCCATGAAGTAACTAATAACTGTAACTAGTTGCTATTTTTCAGTAACTAGCACAGCACTGTATATGGATGGTGGGCGGAGCCAACGCGGCGTCCCCCACAGCGTTCTACAGCGTCCAGCAGGTCGTCTCCAGACTGACCACTGTGAAGCAGATGTCATGTGATTGGTCCAGCCGGTCACATGACCGCATCGTGGACGGAGCAGGAGCTGTGATTGGCTGATTGATGCTAAAGAAGAAACCAGTAGAAACCAGTGACAGAGACCAGAACCTGTTCTGGAACCAGGATCCACTCTGAAACTTTTTTGTTTTTTTCCAATCAACATCATTCCACATCAGCTGTAATTTACCCAGAATTCCAGCTTCACTGCTCTTCACTGGCGTTTGGTAAAAACACAGCCGGACGACCAGTTTTCCGTGGAATCAGCTTTATTTTGAAATTGTGGTCATTTTCAGCATGATGGTCTGGTTTGGTGAAGACATGGAGGTTTTCATCATGTTTCTCTGCACCACAAGAGAAAGCCTCTCACGTCTAGTCCTGACGGTTGTTCCTGCCGTGGCTTCCGTCTCGGGGTGGAATCGGGCTGGATGTGGCTCCTGCCTGCATTCCCTCTCGCTGAATCAGTGTTTCTCCTCGACGTGTCCATAATCCCACCCTGGGCTTCGTCACCGCGCCGTGACGACGATGATGATGATGATGATGGAGCCGCTCTTTTGTCCCCGTTCATCAAAACCTGGAGCAACGAGCCCGTCAGTCCCTGGAGGACCGGGAGCGCCTCTCGCCTCTCGCCTCTCGCCTCTCGCCTCGTTTTCTTTTTTCTTTTTGCAACAAATCATGTTGCATGTCATCAGTCACGGGTCCTGGAAACAAAGGCCTCATCATGTGGGAGCGTCACACCAGCAGCTCCAGGTCTTAATGGGATCACCCTTCATCAGCATAACCCGGCTGTGAGAGTACTCCAGCAGGAGTAATCTATTACACCTGTACCCAGAGAGCTGGGAAGAGAAGAGGAAGTGAGTAACTCATGAGATGCTTCCAGTTGGTAGCTGCCGAACGGATGTTTTCAGGGCGGTCGTCCATGTGGGGGCGCCGTGGAGCCTGATACCGCAGCCCCGCTCCAAGACGGAAATCAAGACAGGAACCAATAAGTGTTCAAACTACTGATTACTGTAGATTCATGAGGCGTTTGACACTGAAAAGTATCCAAGTAGCACCGGAGGAGGTTAGAAACTAACTGCTGGTAAAGATATGAAAACAATAAGCACAAAAGAAACACTAAAGAATATCCAAGACAGAGATTTCCCAGTGACAGGATCAGCTTCAGACACCGAAACCACCACGACTGTTCAAGTGAAAATCTCTTTCTGTGGTTTCATTTCTTGATTTTCGGAGTGAATTTAGTAAATTAATGTTTTTGGCGACGGAGCAATTTTTGGAAATTTGCGCTCCTCCACAATTCCATGGAGTGGGAGCGTTTTCAGAAGGTTCTCCGAGCGCCGTCTTCCTGTCAAAAGAGCCAATGCTTTTTTTTAAGGTTTTGATCTGAAAAGCTGAAAAACTTGAGTCAAGAAATTAACCGAAACTTGTTGAAGTGCCAAGAAGCTCATGTGAGTCCAAAAACAAGCCGACTTCATCACATGTTGCTCTGTCATTCTAATCATCTTTTTAATCAGATTGAGCGTTTCTCCCTCCTCTCCTCGGCCGCCGGGCAGGACGCCGGCCGGCACCAGACGCCTTCCTCACGTGTCTTTGTTGTTTGGCCTCCGCGTATTTAAAACAGATAAAATGAAGGACACAGTTGGCTTTTTATTCACCTCATTCTGTGAGAGGACAGAAAAAAAAAAGCCGTCCATAGATAAGTGCAGCTGCTGCCATGATTTGTTCTGTCCAGAGTGGCTCTCTGCCAAAGATTTGAGTACCTGAGAGAGAGAGAGCGAGCGAGCGAGGAGCTTGTCGCTGTTGTGTTCCCGCTGCCATATATTTACTGCAGCGAGCAGCGCCGGCCTCTGGCACTTTTATGCACTTATCAAGGTCAGAGTTGGGATCTGGTTTGAGATGTGCACTCACTTCAGCCGCCGCAGCGCCGTCCTCTCGGATCAGATCAGAGACCAGGCCCGTGGAAACAGATGCACTGTGATAACGCTGATGAAAGAGAAGTTTGCATGTTGAAGACGTCGCCTTGGCATCACTTCACTGGCACCTTAATCAAGCGCGTTCGACAAAGCGCGCTCTCTGTTTTATCCCCTCCCGCAGCTTTTCCATGAATACAAAGCGTGGCGGAGGAGGTTACAGGGCCCAGGCTTATGCTGCAGCACAAATACCTCGGTCTGAGGAAAAGCCCCGGCGATCAGGTGCACCCGGCTGCTTGTTGTGCCGAGGGTGAGGACAGGATAAGCAGCGGCTTAGCTCAGATTGATCTGGAAACGCCGACTCCTCGAGCCACGGTCCGACACCTCCACACACCTGGGCCTTCTTACTGCAGGATCCCCTTCATTAGATCTTCATCAGGACTCTGCACACTGAGTGGATTCCTCTGAAGGGCCTGGGGACGAGGCAGCCCGTCTGACGGCAGGTTTTGAGAGTCCTGGTCTGAGCGGCGCTGTGCGGATCTGATCCCGTCTCTCCATGTAAACATAAACAGACGTGATGTGGTGAAGACGGGGCTGGGTGGGAGGCGCCCCGCCGCTCCCCCCGCCCCCTCGTTCCTCTGCAGACGCCGGCTGTCTGTTTGGGTTTGTTTTCCTCTGCTGCTGGAAACATTTGAAGCCAATCAGACGCCTTCCTGCTGGCTTCCTGATGGGTAATTAACATCATATCACATAAAGTTTGAGCACAGTTCTGTGTATCTCGCATCGACACGGCCCTCGTTTGATTCCTCGCTGTGTGGAGTTTGCATATTCTCCCTGCGGCTGCGTTCGGGTCGTTAGAGGTTATCCAGCCAGTCGTTGCAGTAGAGTCGCAGTTCTGAATGATTCTGGAACCGAATTACTCCGCAGTGAAGCTCAATATGTTTATTATCTGGTCCTCTGAAGTCCCAGCAGGAGTTGGACTCAGACTTTGGATCGCAGTCTTGAAATATCACGCTGACGTCGATGTGTGACAAACTGGAAACGTGGCCTGTGTTTTTTGGTTGATGAAAAGGTAAAAAAAAAAAAAAAAACTGAGAATCTTACTTACAAAGGCAAAAGGCTTAATGTGTTTGGCAGAGCTTCAGTTTTATCTGGGAATGTTTTGGGAGTCCTCCAGTCTGGAGGTGGATTGATGGATGTTTACTGGGGAAGCTTCGTCGGGGTTGATGCTGCGTCTCTCCGGCTTTGGCTCGCTGCCTGACGGATATTGTTTCTGAGTGGCTGTTTTCGACATGTGCTTTCCAGGCTGCGAGGTTGATGTAACAATGCTTTAAATGATCTGATGCGGCGTGCTCACCTTTCACCGAGCGGGTGGAGCAGCCAGCGTGGCGGCCTGTCAGAGGCAATCTCGTCCTCCGGCTGCTCTCTGGACGTCTGAGTCACAGACAGATTTCATCTTCACATTTTATGGCGAAGATTTGGACTCTGACGGCGGCCATGCTGTTCACTGGTTAGCTGCATGTGGGGTATGTGAGTGTGAGTGTGTGTGTGTGTGTGTGTGGGGGGGGGGGGGGGGTCAAGGCAGCTCACAGAGCTATAGATCTATCCAGTATTGACTTCAGAGTGAAATATGTCAACATCATGGACGAGACGGTGGTCAGACAGTTCCTGCTTACTGATGCTAATGCCAAATTTCAATACCAAGGTAGAAATCATCCAAACAAGCCAAACAATGCAACCCCAGCAACCAACCAGTCAGCAAGTCAGCCCTGTTAACCAACCAACAACCAACCAATCCATTAAACCGACCAACCTACCAACAGGCCAGCCCTATTCACCAACCAACAACCTACCAATGTCACAAAACAACCCCAGAAACCACCCAACAAACAAGTCAGCCTTATTAAACCAATCAACCAACTAACAAACTAACCTGTCAGCCCATTAAACCAACTAACCAACCAATCAACCAATCAACCAACCAATCAACTAGCCAACAAGCCAACCAGTTAACTAACTACCAAGCTAAACCGTTGGATGATAGCAGAGCATGCAGTGCTTCCCAGTCCTGGCCCTCAGGCCTCCTCGTCCAACACGTTGCAGATGTTTCCCTCTTCAGCCACGTTCTGCAGCGCTGGCTGACCAGCAGATCGTTTGAATCAGGTGTGCTGGAAGAGGGAAACTGCATGTTGGACAGGGGAGCGTGACGACCAGGGTTGGGAAACACTGTAATAAGGGGATTTAATATTGTAAAAATACAAAATAGCAAAACAAAAACAAGCATTTGGAAGAATGAAAACACGAAACAAATAGGAGAAAATGAATTGATGAGCTGAAGACTGAAAAGGTCGGACTGATGTTAAATTATTGGTAAATTAAATTAAAAACAAAAACAAGTTTTAGAAATATGAATAAATAACCTGCTACTTTCCGTCCCTCGCCTGCCATAACATTTTCAAACTGCTCATTTATTTGAATGTTCTCATCCAGCAGAGTAACACATGCACACAATCAGTCATGCAGACTGTCAGCTCGATGGCAAACACCACCACGCCGTTATGGATGTATCACAGAAACCTCACGACTGCAAAACAAACCAGCCGTCTGCCGCAGAGCGGAGAAAGCCGACATCTGTATGTACACCTCAAACAGCACACACGGTGTCTTCAGACATTTTAATTTGGTCGATGATCATCTGTATTCAGCTCCGATGGCAGGTCTCTGAGTTTCTCACACTTAAATTGGGCCCTCACCCCCACAAGTCATCTCCACCACATGTCACTCCATCACCCATTGTTACACCTTTACTGTGTGGTTAGTGAAGCGCAGCGCCAATTACTGTGGTCATGACCCTCCATCAGCTCCCCGCTCTCCTCCGCCCGCCCGCGTCGTCTCAGAGACCAGGAGAAGGCTTTCCACCGTGTAAACCCTGCTTCAGAGGAGCCGCAATATGAAGAAGTCTCCGCCGGCTTGTGCCGTGTGAGTGACGGGAAGTCTTTGGCTGTGATCGCAAGAAAAGGCAGATAATGCAAAGGCACCCTGCGAAGTTTGGCTATTAGTTAATGTCATACGCCAGGCGCTAAGTGGGAGAGCGGGACGTGGGAGTTTTACAGGAGCTGCGATGGCGCCGGTGCACAAATTGCCTCGGTGCTGGCGGGTGGCGCCGGGTCATACGAGCAGTGGGATGTATGGCAAGAGTCTGTCGCAAATGATGGTGTTTGGCAGGGCGACGTGTCAAGGATTTCAGCGGGGATTTAGAAGCATTATGTGTTTCTGATTAAGCTGTTGCAGAGCTTAGCTTTCAGCAGAGTGTATATAGCAAAGCGCGAAAAGTACAACTGGTGTGGAAATTCAGACAGGAGCACAAGGTTTAATGCCATTGAGCTCCATTCACCCTGCGCTGCTCTTCGTTTTAAGTATAAAAGCAGCTGGGATGGTAAACCTGGGATATTAACGGTGTGGTGATTAAACGGCCCTGATTGCAGTCCTAATAGCATTATTAACAATGCCATTTAAAGAAGGTCAGTCTTCACCCAGCCTCATTATGGCATTAAAAACGGCCTCCAGTGCAAATATGGTCTTCACCATAATCTACTCATAACGCCGCTGCAGCATTTTGTCAGTGTGTTAGACGACCAGTCGACTGATTTGGAGCTTCCTCAGGGCATTATGCTCTGAGAGTGCACTATGACCTGCCATTTGGGAGAACCGAGCAGACAGCAAAACCCGACCCAACCAGCCACCCAACCACCCACAAGTAAACCAGCCAACTAACCAACCAACGGACAAACCAATCGACCAGGCAAACCTACAACCATACCTACAACAACCAACCAACAAGTGTGAATTAATGAGGATTATCTATCCGTGACATATTTTTCTTATCAGTCACTATCAAAGTATTTGCAAACTTTCATAACTTCCAAATTGCAATCAGTCACATTTTATTTTCTCATATATACAACAAAAGCACATTGGGTCTAAGATGTAGATATATATTACACATGGTGATATTTAATTAACAATTAATTCAGCATATATTTTGCAGCTCTTAGGAAAAAAAGAATAAAAAACTGACTGGATAAAATAAGACAGAGATCTTTTGAAAAGAATAAGCATGCTGAATGTTTGCTAAAAAGTAGATCATGTTCACGACGTGCTGAAGTTCATTGCAGGTCATGCGCCAAATTTTTGCAATTTGCTTTTCAAAGTAGATCGACGGGATTTATTTTTGCTTCATACGTGTGGAGTAGTCAAATGATCCAATCATTTTAAGATAAGCTCATATTTTAATATCGAGCAGGTCTGCATGGCTGTGTGGAGTTCCGGAGAACCACATGCTTCACATTTGTGACACGCCAGTTAATCTCGCCTGTGATTGGACGGTCCGGCTGCAATTTCTTGGTCCGGGATGAGGATTAACATATGCTCCGCTTCTCCGCTTCCTGGTGGTTTTTGGATTTTCTAGGTATCATAAACAGTCGAGGAGTTATGGCGATGGGAAGTACACACGCTAAATCCTATCAGCCGTAACAGGATTGGAATAAAAGAACATCCGTGCACTTTATTATCCCGCATCTGTGCATGTTTTCGTGCAGGTCAGCCGGGTCGTTCCGGGACAAGACAGCAATGTTTAGCCTGTAGAACCAGCAAGAGGAGGAGAACCCTGCAGAACCAGGCTCAGAGGAGGAGAACCCTGCAGAACCAGGCTCAGAGGAGAACCCTGCAGAACCAGGCTCAGAGGAGGAGAACCCTGCAGAACCAGGCTCAGAGGAGGAGAACCCTGCAGAACCAGGCTCAGAGGAGAACCCTGCAGAACCAGGCTCAGAGGAGGAGAACCCTGCAGAACCAGGCTCAGAGGAGGAGAACCCTGCAGAACCAGGCTCAGAGGAGGAGAACCCTGCAGAACCAGGCTCAGAGGAGGAGAACCCTGTAGAACCAGGCTCAGAGGAGAACCCTGCAGAACCAGGCTCTGAGGAGGAGAACCCTGCAGAACCAGACTCAGAGGAGGAGAACCCTGCAGAACCAGGCTCAGAGGAGGAGAACCCTGCAGAACCAGGCTCAGAGGAGGAGAACCCTGCAGAACCAGATTCAGAGGAGGAGAACCCTGCAGAACCAGGCTCAGAGGAGAACCCTGCAGAACCAGACTCAGAGGAGGCTTTCAGCAGAACCAGAGGAGGATTGTCAGAAAACTGCTCGGCTCTCGTCATTCATGACTCTCACGCTGGATTAGTTGTTTGGGATCGTTCCAGTCCTCGTGTCCTGATTGAGTTAACACTTCTGAACCGCTTCCAGATCCTGAGTTTCTCTTTCCTCGGGGACTGAGTCATCGCTGGAGGACTCGTCTCCTTCTCCAGTTCCTGTCTGATCTCTGAGGCGTGGATGGTCCTCAAAGTGATGGTTTATGAAAAAAGGAAGCAGACAAAAAGCCGTGTAACTTGTGTTAAAATAGCAATATTTTTATATTTTTAAATCCCTTCAATAGCTGCAATCAGTCCCACCCTAAGCCAGGATGACTGGCTCCTTCGCAGCACCGTAGAGGTTTCCAATCAGCATGTGATTGCTTTGTAATCATCCAGCTTTTCTTTTTCTCTCTTTTTTTTTTTTTTTTTGCTTTCTGTAAAGCTGATACGTCCACATTTGGCAGCTGGCATCACAATTAGCTCTGAAGTATGCAGAAGCTTCTTTTCTTTCCCCCCCATACCTTTCAGATCTGTGGCTCAACACAGGTGAGAAACTAATTTGCCTCCTCTGTCATGTTTCCTGCTTCCATTTTCTGCCCCATCTTTCAACACCATCGTCAGCGCTCTCTTCCAATAATGACTAATGCCGCTTTCATATCGTCTAATGCGAAACAAGAGCCGCCGCATTTAATTATACCTCCACGGGAGACAGCCGCACTCACAGACATCTTTCTTCTGTTCGGTTATCTTGTCATTTTTCTTGTCCTAATCAAAGTCGTTGTGGGGCCTTTTGCGACAGCGCGTCAGAAATGAAGTCCGCCTCTGTAGTTGTACTCCAGTTGTTTGTGCCGCTGTGCCGATACTTCATACGTTACGCCACACAGAGCCTGATATCCCTGATAATGAGGTTCGGGCTCTTATATAATCAGTCTCTCTGCCTTTGTTTCTGTCTCTGCTGCCTTTCTGTTGTAAATACAGCCAATTAGCCTGTTCAACACAACCAACAGTGTGGGTGTACACATCTATCTACATCGGAGATTTATATTTCTATACGTGTCTGCATGTACTTCTGCATTTTTAGTAATTTATTTATTCAGTTTTGTTCAGTTTTGTAACATGCTTCTTGTTTCCCTTTTTATTTTCTTTGGTTTTGTTTAACAGGTTATCCAACCTTTCATTACAGAGCCAACAGTGATATTTCATGTCTGGTAAATAAAGCTACAAGTCACAGAAAACAATCCTATCTTAAAACTCTGAGTGTTTGTATGTACAGTAGCAGCAGGAGATGAGATTAGCATCACAGCATGTGGCTGAAGCGTCATTAGCATCAAAAGCTAGCCGCTGAAGCTAGCCACTGAAGCTAGCTACCCAACCGGCTAAACATCCCCAGATAGCTCCCGCAGGCTGTGGTAAACTTCGCCTGGTTTATTTGTCAAACTGAAAACAGTGCAGAATACTCCCATTAAGAACTTTATATGATTAGCACTGGTCATAGCATTAGCATATTAGCATTAGCAATCTGGTGCTTGAGCCATGTGTTTTCCAGGATGCTGATTGGCTGGCCTGGCTTCGTGCTTCTTGTTACACTGCCCCCTATAGGCTTTTGCAGGTCTGTGGGACTGAAGATTTTCCTGGGAATGTGGAGGTGGAACTTCTGTAAATGCCTGGTCCAAACGAGTGAAAACGACATTTTCTGTAAACTGTCGCGCTCCATCCTGAGCAAACAGACGAAGAGCCAGCTGCTTCCATGCATGTGCAGTTGTGCACCATTTGTGAGCAGAAAGAGAATAAGAGCCGCTGCCCTCCAGGTTAACCACAGCCTCCTCGGTGCTTCTGCCGTTACTTTCCAGAAACAACATGAAATTGATGCGTTTTCTCCTGAAACGTCGGCGGGTAAGCGCGGTGTCGGGATTCATTGTGCACACACAATGCGCCCGGCGTCTCTCCGCTCCTCGCCGCAATCTGTCTTCACGCGGCGCCTTGTTTTGCACAAACAAAGCAAGAATTGCTTCATGTTATATGCACAGTTCTCCACGTTCTAGTGCTTCTATCCTCTGCTCAGAGAGCCGTGTCTTGCTCTTTGCCTTTGCTCTTTTTCACTCTGAAGAGTTCTATTTATGTCCACAAGCCGAGGTGTTGATAAAAGTGTTTGCCTGCTCTCTGCGAGGGGGCAAATGTAAAACACACAGCACAATAGAAGTCAGGATACATGTACCCTGATGCTTTCTAGCCCAGCACGTCTTCTCTGTGGAGCCCTCTGGCGCACTGCCGACCTCTTTGAAGCTCCTCCACCATTGATCGTGAACAGCGAAACCTAATGCATGCAGATGCGACTCCAGTCTGCAGATAGGCCCATATATCTGCCACAAAGCCTTTCCCCTTCAGAAACAACGGCCACTCTGTTTTGTCGGTGGATTTTTGCTGGCTTTGTCGGGGCTGCATAAACACCACACAGCGGAGTCCCACTCCGATACTCGCCTGCATTGTTTAGCTGAGTGCATTGATGGGAACAAAATGACCTCTCCACTGACGACTACAAGGACATTACGGAATTTTGTTCATTAAAGAGCAAGCGCTCCGCCTGAATGAGTCCTCCTACATCAGTCATTAGGCATGCAGCACATTCTGAGGCTCATGATTCATGAGTCTATTTGTGCCCATGTTGACGAGGGAATATATCATGGATGTGGAAGATACCTGAACCAGAAACGATTCTGACTGGAGTTCAAGCTGGTTCACCTCATCTACACACGGACGTTGGCGTCTGAGCGAACATCCTGAATTATGTCAACGTGAGGGTCAAAGGGAAACCTGTTGCAAACGTCAACAGACGGAAACGGCTCCAAGTGAAATCACACGGCGAGCCGATTCAAAAAGACTTCATTATCTTTCGTTTTCACCTCAACTCTCTGTTTATGTGGCGTTTTCAAGTGAAAGCACAAAATGGTCGTTGTGTGCTGAAAAGAAAATATCTTTCATTTCTGAGAGTGGATTTCAATTCAGTTCAGCTTTGCAGAGTTCCACTTCCTCCTGAACTCTCCCGGGCTGTACTCAGCTCTTTACTCCCTCTTCAGGCAGTAAATCCATTTGCTGATGACTCCATGGTGTTCGGACTGATATGAAACGACAGGAGCGTCTTACACTGAACAGATGGTGCACCGCAAAGACCAACCGAGACGAGCACCACTTCAGAAGATGAGCGCTCTCTCAACACTCAGCCCCTCTTCTCCAAAGTCGATGGGTAGAGCTTTTGATTCAGCGGGTTTGTGAGTCTCAGCCGACCTCACCGGGACACACATTTCTAATCAGGAACCAGCTGAGATGAATCAGGACATGTGCATCAGGAGCCATGTGGTCAAAAAAACATTTCCTCATTTCCAATATTCGCTCTCCAGCTGGCCTGAACCGCCGCGACTGAACTTTAAAAGGTGTTAATCCTTCCTGTGAACACGTTTCAGCCAACAATCAGCTGATGGCAGTCAGACGCTCTGAAGCTTTACCCTGACGGTAGTACCCACACCTGGACTGGTGCTTTTATTCTAATTTCAATAACATGGACCTGCACATTAAAAACCAGCACATTCTCAGTCTTTGCTTTCTTTTTTTCCAGACTTTTTTTTTTTAGATATAAATTGTTCCTTTATTTTTTGGAAGTCAGAGTCTTAGTGATTAAAAATGTGACTGAAGAGAATCCATCACTGGATTAAATCGCCACCTCAACTGACCTGCTGTTATTTTAGCTTCTGCTCAAGTTTGAGCTGGTTTGATTGTCACAGCGATCGACAGCTGGTCAGGAGGTTGCAGGTTGGTCTTCCCATCTCCCCCCGTCCACCTGTTGAAGTGTCCTCGAGCAAGACACTGAAGCTCAGCCTGCTTCCAGTGGACGGCTGAGCGATGGGTCAATGTGGAACAAATGAGTTTCCTCAAGAAGATTGATCAGTTAGTTCACTTTTTATTTTCATTGTGACATTTTAGAACTTTTACCATCATTATGACCAAAATCTTTAAATTCCCAAAGCGATGATGACGTTAAACCTTCAGTGACTCCTTCTGGATGTCACTGGAGCTGGAACCAGGGGACGCACTGATTTCACTGAATACTGATGATGTGTTGCTGCCCTGCGGTGAGGGTGGAGCCGCTCCGTGAAAACGGCTTGACCTGCACCATCTGCTCAGGCGCCGAGGAAAGTTCATCAATGAGGCGCTGAGACGACATTGTTAGCATAAAAATCAAGAAAGAAGAAAAACCCACGAAGAAGCAGAAAATCAGGGGGAAACGTGGCTGATTTACCGGCTGTTTCAGTCAAGAGTTGAGGTAGATGCCTGCGTCGCCTCCAGCTGGCGGCTCTCCAGCTGCTAATGAAAGGGTTAATGTCGGGTTACCGCCGCTCCCTCTGCCGGGATGAATTGTGGGATTTGGCACCGAGCTCTGCCGTCTTCACGGTTAAACCTTGGACGATAGCGTTTTGAGGCGGTCGGCTTGTTTATGGAGTGAATACGAGATGAAACAGACCTACGTGAGTCATGGTGCGGCGGCGGCGTCTCGGGTTGATGTGAGCGACGAGGGCAGGCGGCGAGCGGAAAGCTAATGAAGAGGAGGGATCACGCCGCTTTGAGTGGCAGCTGGACGCCGCGCTGCTGGAATGCACAATGTGAAAGGTGTCGAGGGGCGTCTGCCCCGGGTGGAGACGCTGGCGGCGTGTTGACTGCAGGAGTAAACATGGCTGACACCCGGCGACAGCATCGTCCACAACATTATGACCACTGACGACTGCGTGTGCTGGAAGGCGGCGCCGACGCAGACGCCTGTAGTGAACGCCATCTTTACTGCGAGCCGCTGTTTGTTTGTTTGTTTGTTTGTTTGTTTAAGACCTTCCAGATGGTGGGAAGTTTTTATTTGTGCTGGTAACGCTCACACCTGAGTTACAGAACACTGTGCTAAAACTTTTAGGAGCAGTCTTTAAAATGTTATTCTCTTATCGGGACCGCCTCGCTTCCCCGCCGCTCCACTCGGTTGTTTATGGGCTCGTATTTCACAGAAGAACCCGACCAGACGCTTTTAGCAAAGCACCATGAGGACGA
This sequence comes from Salarias fasciatus, assembly GCF_902148845.1. NCBI lineage: Eukaryota > Metazoa > Chordata > Actinopteri > Blenniiformes > Blenniidae > Salarias > Salarias fasciatus. The sequence continues at coordinate 26,433,056 of NC_043754.1, forward strand.
GTACGGAGCTTCAGCTACGTGCCGATACCGAGGCCGGTCCGCCTCCGGGGGTCGGATCAGGGAGCTTTAACAGAATCGGACCCGATACCGGTGTCGATACCGGCTTTGAATCGGGTCTGCAGGTGAAGTGATCCGATCAGGACGAAGAGGTTAATTCTCTGGTCCATTTGTAAAGAGGGAATCTCTACCACACTCTGGAGGAGCTTTACAAGACCTCAGCAAGAGGAAAAGACGACCTCTGACCTCCGGGCCTGGAACAACTCCCCGGCGGAGCTCGTTAGAGCCGGACGGAGGGATCCGGCAGCCGTTACCGCACCGGAGCGCTCCGTCAGCCTCTCGCCACAAGTCGGCCGGAACTCCTGGAATTATTAATGAGCATTAAGGTCCTGCATGACTGATGCGCCGCTCCGGCAAATTAAGGTAATCTTCTGATTGAATTAGTGAACCCAAATGTCTTTTTAAAGGTTCAGGCAGTTCAGCGGTAATTGCGGTTCGTTTGGGGTCAACCACGTTTAATATTGCCTTTCAATTGTCTGCATTTATGCAAAAGAACAAACCAATCCCTGATTTTAGAGGCGGCTGCTGTAAACCCGTGTGAATGCTAAACGGCTGGATGAAGCTCTTAAAGCGTAAAATCCAGCCTGTCGTGGAATACAGCCATTTCAGCTTATTATTAGCCATTAAATAAACTTCAGAGAAATACAGTCGCCTCAGATAGTACTCTGAACTCATGATGTCAGGCTTCAAACAGACGTGACTTCACACATGTTGGACAAAAACATGGTGCCTGTTACGTAACTCTCTGACTATACGGATCTGCAGTAACCCTGACCTTTACCCTGACCTTTGCCCTGACCTTTGCCCTCTGTGCTGTCTTGAACTGATTAGGTTTTATTTTTATGACAAATAGAAATCAACTCAGCTGAGCCTAATGGGATCAGGAAAGGTTTGAAAAGGAACTTTTTTATCGTTGCTCTAAAGGTCAAAGTGACCCTAACGACCTTGACCTGTTGGCTGAGTCCACCTCGTCTGTTTTTTTTCCGTCTTCAGAGATGAAGTTCGCCTCATTACGTCTGATGTGGGTTCAGGCACGCGACCCTCTGACCTTCAGAGCACCGGGATGAAATAGAAACCGCTTTAATTGATGACTTCAACCGTTTGACCTCAGAATTCCAGCGACGCGTCGCTGCGGCGACGGAGACTGATCCGCCACGGCGAGGAAGGAAACGAGGGAATCAGGATTGTTCCTGTCAGAGAGACTGAAGCCAGCAGAGGAATCGTGGCAGGACTCGCGTTGTTTATGACATTACTTCAGTTTCTGATTCATGGTTCTTCCTGCAGAACTGCAGCGCCGCTTCTCCAGCCTGCATCCCCGAACCCAGAGCGCTGTGCAGCGTCTCCATCCTCCGCATCCCACTCTCCACGCCGTCTGAAGACAAAACACCGCCGCTGCGTTAATACTTGACCCTCCGGCGATAAATACACGCCGTACAGCATTAAGAGCCGCACGCCGCCGTCTTCTGGTTTCACATTCCCACAAAATATTCAAAATTATTCATAGATTTTGTGTTTTGGAGACAAGCAGAAAGGCTCTTCCAGTAAATAGCAGCCATGCTGGAACTCCACCGCACAGCCGGAAGCTGCAGATATCACCGACGACCTGGGAGGCGCAACTACTCCTCCCAAATAACAAGAAATAACATCTGAGGTGCTCTTTGGATTTGGTGGAGCCAGCCTTTTATTTCCTCTTCTGTGGTTTCATTGGAGAGAAACGGTTCAATTCCCTGACAGGTTGATCCGCTCAGCGCCCTGTGGAAGAAGGTGTTGGTTAAAGGAAAGTTCGTTGTATTTTAGACATCTGAGAAACGCCGGGCTCCGTCTCCTTCACCCCAATGTGTCCAGAGAGACAGCGGCTCTGCAGCTCTCTTATCAGCTTCAAGAAAACGTGTTAAATAAAACACCTGCAGGGCAAATGGAGCAAACCCCCACACCCCCGCAGAGGAGGAGTCCCTCCGTCGGGTGAACCCCTCCGTCAGGGGAGTCTCTGGTCCGCTCCGGACCCCTGAAGCCGTCTGTTTGGCCGAAGCGAGAGGCTTGTTGAGGCCGGCTGTGGGCGTGCAGCGGCGAGGCTCAGTGGTCAGCACTGAGCCGTTCGATGTGTTCGATTCCGCCTGTGGTGTCTGAATAACAGCCCGAAGGCAGCGGCTCCCTTCAGCCGGTCTGGATCTGCTGTCCTCAGACCTCTGTCGGAGGGATCTGTGCAGACAGCGCTCTTCTCCACCTCCACTTCCAGTGAAAACACTTTGCTTTTTTTGACCACCAGTTGGCGCTCTCTTCTCTTTCTGTAACGTGTACACGTTACAGACATAAACGTGACTTCAACACCCAAAACAAGTATTGTCACTTGAAATCGTCGCCATGAAAGTGGACAAGGTTTTATTTTTATTTACTTATTTATTTCTATTTGTACCAGCAGGAGGTGCAGGGAGAGAATTAATCCCACAGAAGTTGCGAGTCACTGACCCTGAAGTGGTTCCATGCAGCTCGAGTTGCTATTTTCACGCTGCTCCCAAGATGCTTCGCAGCCCGCAGAATGCTTAGTTGGCCTCCCTCGTGAGCGCCGCCGCTCGCCGCCGCTCGCCGCCGCTCCTCGCCGCTCCGCCCGCCCACCCGCTGCTTTTGATGTCGTCTCCGTTGGTTCTTGTGAAGTGTTTGACTTTTGAGGACTCGGTACGCGGGATTAGAATTTGATGAATTTAGCGGCTGAGCGTGTGAGCGGGCATGCGGCGGCGGGCGGGCGGGCGGGCGCCGCTCAGCTCCTGACACGGCTAATTGGCGTGTTTATGGTGTCCACTCCTGGTGGAAGAGGAACAGTTCTGGTGGAGTTGGGAGGAAATGGAGAAGGACACAGTGAGTGAGCATCTCCTCTCCAGACAGCATGCATAATTGCAGGTTGCTATGCAACTGAATATATCCTCCACCATGAATTATCTCTCTGTCAGTGGAAAGTTAAGATAAGAACAGATCCCCTCGCATATGAAGAAAGGATAGTTGCACTTGCAGATAGATACCGTATCAATCAATGCATACATCCATGAAGGAGCACAGCGGGCACGATTTCACAGCAGAATGAAGAAATTATTTAGATTTCACTGAAGTGGAAACACATCCAACACCTTTTTTTTTTTTTTTTTTTTTTTTCACAATACAAACCATTTTGAGCTTGAAACTGCAGAATATTTACACATTTTGAACTCGCTGTCGCTGCATGTTGAGACAGCTTCAGGAAAAGAGTCACTCCATACTCTAAAAAAATGTGAGAATCATTCAACACAGCGCGCATAAAGTTAGATCAGATAATTAGAATACTCGACATGAGCGCTCTGTGGAAGAGATCAGCGGTTTGAATCCCACCTGTATTCAATGTCTTAACAACTAGAGATGCACTGATATCAGTACCAGAGTAATATTTACCGATACAGCCCAGAAAGTGTTTCACAACGTCATTACAAAAACAAACCCAGCGTGGTAACTACATTGTTTTCAGTGTTTCTTTCGTTGCCATGGAAACAGAGACCGTGTTCAGAAGGTGAAACTCTCCTGAGACAATCAGTTTCAGCGCGAACACTGTCTAAACGGAGTCTCATTGTGCGGCTCTGGGTGTGCCTAACCCTCAAATGAAAGCTCAAAGTGCTGATAAATGCAACAAGGGAATTGAAGGTCATATAAAGTTTTTTGCTTTTTTTTTTTTAAATTTAAATATATATAGCTTTATGGCTTGTGACAAAAAAAAGAAACCAGGATAAATATCAGAGAACTTTTAGCCCAGGGTCAGTAGTTGTACTAAGAAGAAGCGTCCAGACATGAGGAGGGAAATCATTTCCAGCCGCTTCTCCACGCTTCACCTGATGGCCTGGAGGAAACGATCCTCTCACCTCTTCTCACTGGAAAATGAGCCTGGGGATCATTTTTCACACTGGATTCAGCTGCAAACGATCGATCGATCAGATCAAAGACGATCAGACCTGTCTGATCAGAGACGATGGGATCGCTCTTGGATCCATCGTCCTTCAGCAGGATCCTCAAAGCAGAGCGAGCTTTCACAGTGAAGCGACAGCCGCTGCAGAGCAGCTCGTTTCCTCGATCGGCCTCCAGCCCTCGTCCTCTGCCTGGAGTGTGATTCTCTTCCCCGTTTTGAAGGAACCGACGGGACAAACAGACTGGATAACAGCTAATGATGGTAAAAGCTGTTTAATTGCTCGGAAAGTCTTTCGTCCACACAGCTTCCCTGACAGCGTCGCTCCGCTCCGTCTTCGGTTTCCCGCCGCAGTGCAGGCTCTCAGTAACGTGACTTTGTTATGGTAATGGCGAATAACGGCGCCGCCGTCTTCAAACCGTTAAGACCTTCAGCACCACTGGAGCCGGCGAAGCACAAACAAGGTTATCGTTTTAAAGACCGGTGACCACAGTTCTGCAGAAAGGCTCCGGGAAACAGGAAGTGGCGTCTCTTCACTGATCAGCCTGCTGTTTGCAGACCGCGAGGTCCTCCGCTCGTTCTCTGACCGCTTTGATGCAGCGCCTGACAGCGTGCACGGAGCCGCCGGAGGGGGAAATGAGACGTGACAGTGGTCCGCTCGCCGAGTCGGGGGCGACGGAAGTCACGATGAAACATGCAGAAGCACTTTATCAAAGCGAGCTGCAGGGTTCAGGCTGCTCTCGTCCTGGACCGAGGTCGCAGGAGGCCGGCCGACGCCTGGACCGGTCACCGAGTCGGTAATCACACCTATCAGCTCCGCAGAGGATCAGCTCACATCACAGACTGTCTGATGAAGAATGAAGCCGCCATCTTGGACTTTTTGGAACCAGAGTTTGAACAAACGATGGTGAAGGGGACGGGGAACCGGACCAGACGTCAGCTAACGCTAACTAGCAAGCTGGATGCTGGGATGTGGGAGCCAGGCGCCACGTGATGCTTTATCATCCAGTCACTGGTTCAGACCGACTTCTGGAGTCCCCCTGTTACCCAGCATGCCGCTCTCCGACCGTTACCCAGCACCGGGACGCATTAGGAAGGGTGAACGAGTTTCCAGAGGTGAGGAGCTCAGAAGGCAGCGGCGCGGAGCGGCCATGATGAGGATCTGTAGGTTTAACCAAGAGGAAGAGTATTAATGTCTACAGAAGTCAATAAGACTTCATATCGAGGTTTCAGCACTGCGCTCCAAATGTATTCAGCTTTTTCAGGCATTCATTGAGAAGATCAATAAAGACTGGCAGGACACTCCGGAGTCAGAGAACATCAAGCGAAGAGTCGTAATGAGGCGCCGCGATTCAGAGGGAGCGCAGGAATGAAAAGGAAGAAACAAGCAGGCCGCCTTGCTCTCACTTTAAAAACAACAGTTCAGCCACGTTTTAGAAGGACGTTTTGAAAGCAGCTGCGCTTTCAGCAAGTCTCTTCAGACGCCGGGTGTCGTTCTGGGGTTAGAGCTACAATAATAGACCATCACAGTCAATGGCCTTTCTGTCCATCCCTCTGTTGATTTATTCATCGATTCACATCTACTACGAGCTGTCCCTCTATTGATCCATACCTTTATTCATCAATCTGTTTTGATCTATCAGCATCGATCTGTGTGTCTGCCATTCGTCCACTTCTACACATCTAGATCTGTTAAGATAAACACATCATTCAGTATTTCTATTGCTGTATGTCTACATACGTTTCCATTTATCTCCACCCGTCCCAATCATCTGCATCATCCATCCATCCTTCATTCTTCCGCCATCAATCCATCCATCTCTATCATCCATTCATTCCTCCATCACTTGTTCATCTATCTATCTATCAATCCATCATTCATTATCCACCATCATCCATCCTTCATCCATCCGTCCCTCCATCCATCCACCATCCATCGTCCCTCCAGATAGATAGATAGATGGATAGCTAGACGGATGGATGGATGGATAGCTCTCTCTTGTCCCTATCAGAATACATTCCAGAGATGAAAGAAAAACACATAATATAAAATAATTCTCCATCATACAGTACTGATGCTGCCACTGATTCATGTTATATTCATACAACTACATTATCTATGTGTGTGTGTGTGTGTGTGTGTGTGTGTGTGTGTGTGTGTGTGTGTGTGTGTGTGTGTGTGTGTGTGTGTGTGTACTCGTTTTTCTATCCTTGTGGGGACATTTAAACCCGCACGATGTGCCTTGTGGGGCCTTCTTCCAGTCCTAATGAGGGGAAACAGTGTTTTCTTGACCATGTTGTTGTTACTGGAAACAGTAAAAGTGCAAAAACATTTCTTTAGGGTTAGGCTGTGTTCTGGTCTGGGTTAGGGTTAGGGTAAGGGTCAGGGTTAGGAGTTAGACATGAATGGGAGTCAATGGAAGGTCCCCACAAGGATAGAAATACGAACCTGTGTGTGTGTGTGTGTGTGTGTGTGTGTGTGTGTGTGTGTGTGTGTGTGAGATCCTGTGATATGTTAATGGCAGCCTTCCGATGTGGTCCTGGTCGGGGACTCGAACTCGGGGTCCGGCAGCTGGTCTCCTGTGTGCAGTGTTGAGGCTCAGGCTCAGGCTCAGGCTCAGGCTCAGGCTCAGACTCAGGCTCAGGCTCAGGCTCAGGCTCAGGCTCAGGCTCAGACTCAGACTCAGGCTCAGACTCAGGCTCAGGCTCAGGCTCAGGCTCAGGCTCAGGCTCAGGCTCAGACTCAGACTCAGGCTCAGGCTCAGACTCAGGCTCAGGCTCAGGCTCAGGCTCAGGCTCAGGCTCAGACTCAGACTCAGGCTCAGACTCAGGCTCAGGCTCAGGCTCAGGCTCAGGCTCAGGCTCAGACTCAGCCTCAGGCTCAGGCTCAGGCTCAGACTCAGCCTCAGGCTCAGACTCAGCCTCAGGCTCAGACTCAGGCTCAGGCTCAGGCTCAGGCTCAGGCTCAGACTCAGGCTCAGGCTCAGACTCAGACTCAGCCTCAGGCTCAGGCTCAGGCTCAGGCTCAGGCTCAGGCTCAGACTCAGACTCAGACTCAGACTCAGACTCAGGCTCAGACTCAGGCTCAGGCTCAGACTCCGGCCGGGACGCTGCAGTAACTATCAGCCTGCAGACTGCGATGACGGGCGCTGCTGGCAGGCTTTATCAGGGCGCAGCCGGCGGCGCCTCCACCTGCACTCGGCTGTTACGGTGGGAGATCCGGGGGTCCGGCTAGCGGCCCGCTGGACGCTAGCCGGACGCCGCTCTGCGGTGGACTCCGGTAAACTGTTACGTCCCAGGCTAGCTGCAGCTGACAGACGAGGGGAAGCACTCCGACCTGCTCCAGAGAGAGCCATTCATCTAAACCCTCCACTCACGCCTCCATATGGAAGAATGGAATATTTAGCAGCTTTGTTTCTCATCTGTGATGTCTCAGTCAGCGTATATTCTCCTTTTAATCTGTTAATCTCTCTCAGACATTGTTTGAATCAGCAAATCTTTAGTCATCTTAAACGATCAACACAACACTGTGAAGCATCGTTATCCTTGAATGCTTAATGACTGCTTTTCCATTAAAGGAAGATGTGAGAGAGCGCTCACTGAGCCCTCACATTAAAACTTCTCTTTGCATGTTTGTATTTTGATTAAACACCAATGCAAGCAAACAATTTACATATCTGTCTCTGCAGTATTCCAGCCTGTTACCACCCGGCTCCTTCCAAGAAGCCATTTATCAATAAATGCCCTTAAAAACTATGGTAAGAGAACCATTACACCATCCTGGAACCCCTTCAAAGCAAAAAATAGCAACTCCTCAATGTTTAAACATTTTTAGCATTATGCAAAATGCTAATTTTAACAACCCGTAAAAAATAATGTGTATTTGTAGTAATGCAGTGAGAAACAGACCACATGAGAGCATACGAGGCGTCTCTGATTCGGACGTGTGACTGAACGCTGATGGTGAAGCGCTGCAGTCTGTTCATGAGCAGTGTGAAGGTCGGGGGGATGGAGGGACCCGAACACCGAGGGAGATGAAACCCAACGCTTCTGTTCTAGTAGCTTACTTAACCCCGAAAATGAAAGATTATTCTGCTTTCAAATCAGATTCAGACTGTGCTGATGAGATGAGATTTACAGTCGTTTGGAAGATTGACAATAAAACCTCCATGTTCCTGTCATGGTGCGTTTTATCTCCTCCACATCTGGAATTCACTGGCTTGGTCCGGAAGCATCCTGCCTGCTCCTGATTGGACAAACGTCTCGACTCTTCAGGCTATTCGCTGCTTCTGGGGTTCAGACCGAACCAACGCCAACGCTCCGTTTGATCGCTGCAGCAGTTCAGGGAAAAGTTGACTTGCGAACATCTGAGGTGAGGAATGAGCCGTGTAGTTCCTCTTTCTGGCCTCATTCTGGTTCCACTGCAGCTGCTTTACATGTTTTACCAAAGTCTCGGAGCTCAGCTCGCTGCATCGCCAATAATTCATATAGTTCATGAATCACTGGCTCTGATTGGTGGGGATGAACGGCACGAGGTCATTCGTCAGGTTTCCATCAGGATTCTAACACCTGGATGACATGTTCAGGTCAGTGCGAGCCACAGAGGAACACTCTAGTTCCAACCAGCTGATCTGTCCTAATGAACTGGAGTCAGCACGATCAGTCACGTGGGGTCATTCTGCTTCATCATTGGGCCAATTAAAGCTGGATGACGGGCTGCATCTGGCACGCACACTGCAGCTTGGACACCATCTTCAGTAAAATAATACCTGCCACTGTTTTAATGCAATTATACATTTCATAATTGATTATAGATGACCCACTTTGGCACAAAAAAGCCAGCAGGACGATGCAGGGAGGGAGAATTTATCGTGGCGTTGTACTAATCGTCCAGCAGTTAATCTGCCTCATCGCAAGGTTTTTATGCTCTTTTTTAAAATGTGAGGCGAAGGCACCGTTCCTATGCCAATGTTTTAGAAAACGTTCACGTTTACACAACAGTATTTCAGGTGGGAACGATCTGAACAGGAAGACTCAATGTTAGCATTATATACACCTTATATTTCCTTCTTCAGACAACAAAATACAGCGGAATTTCTGAATCCTCTCTTGAATTTGTTTCCCTAAATTGCAAAATTGCTTCCCTTAGTGGAAAGACGGTTGCAAGTTGTATTTTTCTGGCGACTCAACAAAGAGAGCGTCGTGGCGGCTGTGTCCGCGCTGCAGAAGGTGGATCAGCTGGAGCGTTGTGCTGAGTCACGGCGCTGCAGACGGCTCCGTCATCCCTCCATCCCTCCATCCCTCCATCCCTCCGCTGACCGGGTTATTCGAGCCGCTCGACGCCGCCCGCCTGCAGAGCTCCACCTTCACACTGACTGTCAATAATGAGGTGATTCTTCAAACGGCTGCTTAATTCCTCCCCTCATGTTCTTCCTGGCCCCGATCGGCGCTCAAAGAGATGTTTTATTTTTGCTTCTGCAGCTTTCACTCCAGGCAGCGCTGAATATTGTTTACTCATCTTCATTTTGTTCTCAAAATGTAGGAGTTATGCTTCACATACTTCTGTTTATGCAGTCTGCACTGTTGCTTTTTTCTCCTGTGGCAGAAATTCTCCAAAACATGCGACAGGAAAGACAGTCTCACCTGGAACCAGGACTTCTTTTTCTTACCAGACAAATGAGAAAAACATGGAATTCCTTCACTCAGAATATCTCCATCTGTTCATCCATCCACCATACGATACTTGTTTTCATTAAAACATGGAGATTAGTTGTAGGTTCTGTGCTTTGATAATGTGTATTTGATATTCATTGTTTAAACATACCGTGTCCCTTTAACTCTCTTCCTCCTGTTGTTACAGAGAAATGCCAGATTTAATGTGGTTGATTCTAATTTAATCTCGTCTTTATCAGAGACATTTACAATAACTTTAATGAAGTGAAGCTATGCAAACACAAGCTTTCAGAAAGAATTTATAACTCTGAAACTAATGAAAATAAAGAATTCATCGCTACTTGATGTGAAGCAAATGTGTGCAGTGAGTTTAGAGTAAGTTGTCTGGAGTGAATTTAGAGTTAGTGGTGTGGAGTGAGTTTAGAGTTAGTTACGTGGAGTGAGTTTAGAGTTAGTGGTGTGGAGTGAGTTTAGAGTTAGTTACGTGGAGTGAGTTTAGAGTTAGTGGTGTGGAGTGAGTTTAGAGTTAGTTACGTGGAGTGAGTTTAGAGCTAGTGGTGTGGAGTGAGTTTAGAGTTAGTTAAGTGGAATAAGTTTAGAGCTAGTGGCGTGGAGTGAGTTTAGAGCAAGTTATGTGGAGTGAGTTTAGAGTTAGTGGTGTGGAGTGAGTTTAGAGTAAGTCGTCTGGAGTGAGTTTAGAGCTAGTTAAGTGGAGTAAGTTTAGAGCTAGTGGCGTGGAGTGAGTTTAGAGCTAGTTATGTGGAGTGAGTTTAGAGTTAGTGGTGTGGAGTGAGCTTAGAGTAAGTTGTCTGGAGTGAGTTTAGAGTTAGTGGTGTGGAGTGAGTTTAGAGCAAGTTATGTGGAGTGAATTTAGAGTTAATGGTGTGGAGTGAGTTTAGAGCTAGTTAAGTGGAGTGAGTTTAGAGCTAGTTAAGTGGAGTGAGTTTAGAGCTAGTAAAGTGGAGTGAGTTTAGAGTTAGTGGTGTGGAGTGAGTTTAGAGCTAGTGGTCTGGAGTGAGTTTAGAGTTAGTGGTGTGGAGTGAGTTTAGAGCTAGTTAAGTGGAGTGAGTTTAGAGCTAGTTAAGTGGAGTGAGTTTAGAGCTAGTTAAGTGGAGTGAGTTTAGAGTAAGTCGTCTGGAGTGAGTTTAGAGCTAGTTAAGTGGAGTAAGTTTAGAGCTAGTGGCGTGGAGTGAGTTTAGAGCTAGTTATGTGGAGTGAGTTTAGAGTTAGTGGTGTGGAGTGAGCTTAGAGTAAGTTGTCTGGAGTGAGTTTAGAGTTAGTGGCGTGGAGTGAGTTTAGAGCAAGTTATGTGGAGTGAGTTTAGAGTTAATGGTGTGGAGTGAGTTTAGAGCTAGTTAAGTGGAGTGAGTTTAGAGCTAGTTAAGTGGAGTGAGTTTAGAGCTAGTAAAGTGGAGTGAGTTTAGAGTTAGTGGTGTGGAGTGAGTTTAGAGTAAGTTGTCTGGAGTGAGTTTAGAGTTAGTGGCGTGGAGTGAGTTTAGAGCTAGTGGTCTGGAGTGAGTTTAGAGTTAGTGGTGTGGAGTGAGTTTAGAGCTAGTTAAGTGGAGTGAGTTTAGAGCTAGTTAAGTGGAGTGAGTTTAGAGTTAGTGGTGTGGAGTGAGTTTAGAGCTAGTTATGTGGAGTGAGTTTAGAGTTAGTGGTGTGGAGTGAGCTTAGAGTAAGTTGTCTGGAGTGAGTTTAGAGTTAGTGGCGTGGAGTGAGTTTAGAGCAAGTTATGTGGAGTGAGTTTAGAGTTAATGGTGTGGAGTGAGTTTAGAGCTAGTTAAGTGGAGTGAGTTTAGAGCTAGTTAAGTGGAGTGAGTTTAGAGCTAGTAAAGTGGAGTGAGTTTAGAGCTAGTTAAGTGGAGTGAGTTTAGAGTTAGTGGTGTGGAGTGAGCTTAGAGTAAGTTGTCTGGAGTGAGTTTAGAGTTAGTGGCGTGGAGTGAGTTTAGAGCAAGTTATGTGGAGTGAGTTTAGAGTTAATGGTGTGGAGTGAGTTTAGAGCTAGTTAAGTGGAGTGAGTTTAGAGCTAGTTAAGTGGAGTGAGTTTAGAGCTAGTAAAGTGGAGTGAGTTTAGAGCTAGTTAAGTGGAGTGAGTTTAGAGTTCGTGGTGTGGAGTGAGTTTAGAGCTAGTTAAGTGGAGTGAGTTTAGCGTTAGTGGTGTGGAGTGAGTTTAGAGTAAGTTGTCTGGAGTGAGTTTAGAGTTAGTGGCGTGGAGTGAGTTTAGAGCTAGTGGTCTTGAGTGAGTTTAGAGTTAGTGGTGTGGAGTGAGTTTAGAGCTAGTTAAGTGGAGTGAGTTTAGAGTTAGTGGTGTGGAGTGAGTTTAGAGCTAGTTAAGTGGAGTGAGTTTAGAGTTAGCGGCGTGGAGTGAGTTTAGAGCTAGTGGTCTGGAGTGAGTTTAGAGTTAGTGGTGTGGAGTGAGTTTAGAGTTAGTGGTGTGGAGTGAGTTTAGAGTAAGTTGTCTGGAGTGAGTTTAGAGTTAGTGGTGTGGAGTGAGTTTAGAGTTAGTGGTGTGGAGTGAGTTTAGAGCTGGTTATGTGGAGTGAGTTTAGAGTTAGTGGCGTGGAGTGAGTTTAGAGCTAGTGGTGTGGAGTGAGTTTAGAGTTAGTGGTGTGGAGTGAGTTTAGAGCTGGTTAAGTGTTTAGCCCTCAGACAGACGAACCAGCTCTGCTCCTCTGTAGGATTCGTTGTCTGATGAAGTCAGTTCAGTTTCTGCGATTTGAAAGGAAGCAGCAGGATGAGGGATGGACTCCTGCTCTTCTCCCAAACCCTCCAGTCTGCACACACCGTCCGGTTCTCCAACACGCTGGACCACATCTCCATCTCCTGGAAGTCCGTCCATGTCCGGACGACGTCTGGTTCGATTCCCAGCAGGTTGGGAGGCCCGAGCTGGATCTGCAGCTCGGTTTCGCCACCATGTGGACGTGTGATGGATGGACGACGTGTTATTTATAGAAACACTAATGCGATGCCTGCTGCTCTTATTACTGCTGGATGTGTGGAGATATAGCTACAGATCGCTGTCAACACATTCAAACAGCAGGTAGAGGATTCAGAAGCAGAAATAACGTCAGCAGGATTATCGCTCCCCACGAGGAGACCATGTATTTGATTGCTTTCATATTCACCGTTTGCTCTCGCTGGTTGGTTACTTTCCTTTTTTAGGTCTATTTCTAATATTATAACAAGAGCGAGATACTTCAGTATCTAAGAGATTCTTCCTGTCTTCCACCGCAGTCAGATGTGAAGCTGAAGACTTGTCCCGAGACGGTTCCACATGTTCATCGTTTCTTTTTCTGTCAGAAAAGTCTCGCGTTTGGTTTTCATGTGGAGCCACCAGGGGGCGCTGCAGCTGTGTTTCCACAGCGCCAGGACATTTTCAAAAAGTTGTGTATTCCCTTTTTCCATGGAGTCAGTGTTTTCAGTGACTCCAGGCACCATTGTCGTATAAACGGACTTTAAAAACAGAAAAAAACTTTTCTGTTTTCACAGAAATTGTGTAAATTAGTCCTGGATTGAATGTTTTCACTGTATTTTTTTGTGGCGGAGGAGAAATGACAGCTCGTTCAATTCTTAAGACGTAGATTCAAGTTACAGTTTTAAAAATAAATGTACATGAATGCTCATAACTGTTGCTACCTGAAATTTGACATTAATAATCTAATAAGGATTTTTTTTCAGGTACGGTTTTTTTTTTTTTTTTAGACTGGTAATAATGTGGAGATCAGGGTGAAACAGTCTCTTCAGAAACATCCAGAAAGAATTTAAACCAGTTAAATAGTGAAATACAATCACTTTCTTTTTTAATTAATACAAAATACATCTGTGGCTTTTTTTTCTGGGACGACAGAAAAATCTCAAACAAACAACGAAGTCCAGAAATAATCTTTGCTTCCTCCCAGTTATTGAGATTCTCTAGTTATGGATGTCAGATGTCATTCCTGGCAGTTGTTGCAACATATCTGTGAGAAAACCGGTGTGTTATGTTGGTTTTTGGACTGTATTCAGACAGACAGACAGACAGAAAGGCCTGCTGGAGGCCGGAGCACCAACCAGAGGATCATGGTCTTATGGGATCATATCATGTCCGTGTGGATCTCCTGGAATCTGATCTGACCCCTGACCGGACCGGTCCGGTTCCTCTGCACCCGTCCCGTTCTCTCTGCTGCAGTCTGAACAGTGTTGATTTTCCAAAATGAGCGCGTTCCAGCGGCGTTTGTGTAATTACAGCAGGACGGTTCGGAGTTGTCGGACGTGCGCTGGATGAGCGCGGCTAACGGCGCCGTCAGCTCTGTGCTCGAGCCTCCTTTTATTTTTATTTTATGGCCCGAGCCGGGGTGGCGGGGTGAACCTCATCACGCGGCCCGGCCGTTATTGCCGCTCATCGTCTCCGCCATTGATTGCTCCCGGCGTTTGGGAATGAAATCCTCGGCGTCGGCGGCCCTAAGCTCAGATATCCATCACGTGCGGAGTGATGGATTCTCCGCAGTTACAGGTGAAAGCGGCGCCGCCGTCTCTTTAAGGCACTTAACATTCATGCATATTTAAAAACGTCCAGGGAAATTTAGATAATTCAATGAAAATGTCATTTCTGTGTTTAGAGGAAAGCACGAGCTGCCGGCCGTTCAGGAAACCGCCTTGCTAAAGAGCACTTTAACAACACAAAGGAAGAAAACACTCCATCTCCCTGACAACAAAGCAGAGATTTCTCCTTTTTTATTCTCGTAGCGGCGCTCTAATCTCTTTGATCTGGTTGTTTTGTGTGTTTGGGGAGCGTCTTTGTCATCTCATGTGGTCTCGGGAGTGATCGCTGATGGAAATGCATGTAAAATAAAACCGCTCTTCCAGCGCCGCGTCCGTCTTCGCTCCTCGAGAGGAACTCCCAGTTCTGCACAGACCCAGAGCAGCGCTGCGGCGGCGATGACATTCGTGTTTTTAATGCGGCGTTTAGCCTTTATTTAACCTGGTGGCTTATCTGAGAAGCAGTTCTGCTTCATGAGATGACGGTACGCCGCCGGAGGGTTCTGCTTCTGGTTTTCAAGACGTTTCCCGTGAAAACGAATGGTTTCCAGAATGATGTGTGTTTGATTAGAATAAAACATGAAGAAAGCATTTCTGCCATTTGCTGGGCGCGATTCAGAGAACCTGCCTGCTCTGCTTTGGTCGGATAATCTTGTGAAATTAATAAAATCACCCCGGTGAGAAACTCCGTCAGAGTCCAGAGGAAGGAGGCCTTTCGTCTTATTAAAAGCTCATCTTTAATTTAAACTCATAAAGGTGGAGTTGGCTCAATTAGAGAATGTGCAGCGTCACCGCATGAGCTCTGGAATCAGATTTTTAATCCCGGCTAATTTTCATAACAATGTGGCAAGATAATTACTCTGGAAAACACTTCTATCTATGGATTCATATAGAAATAGAAGCAGTGTGTGTGTGTGTGTGTGTGTGTGTGTGTGTGTGTGTGTGTAAGCAGCTTACTGAACGCCGGTGGATTCTGTTTGCATTGCAGAGGAGAGGGCCTCCAAGGACGCTGTTTAATAAACATGTAGGTCGTTGTGGAAGTGCCGTGCGCGGCGCCGTGCGCTCGGCCGAGGCGGCCGCGGTCTGCAGGTGCGGCGGGTCCGTGCGGGGGGTTAAGTGCTTTAACGGCCGGCCGGGGAGCGCATGCGGGTAAACAAAGGGCCGCTTTAATGACGTCTGCTCGCATTTGTGCAAATGATAATGAAACAATATGTACTCATCACAATCCGCTCGCCGGCTGGGATTTGCTGGGTGGATTAATGGGGCTGCGGCGGTTCAGCGGGTAGTGCGGGTCGCCTCCTAATCCCAGGGTCAGCGGTTCGATCTCACATTTCGCAGAAGATGGTGAACCTCAGGTTTCTAGCAGAATGAGGTTGGGAGCCTTGAATGCCATCCATCCATCATCCATCCATCATCCATCACGCCAGTGGACAGTAGGACGGATTCCTGACGTCCTCATGAGACACTGAACATAAAAACATTTCAAATCTTAAACTGAAACTTTATCAGACCATATTTCTCTGATGTGGATCGGCTTCATTCCCATGAATCTTTTCAAAGTTGTCTCTAGATACACATGTTTGAAATATCTTCTGATTTCAAAAACACAATTATTGAAAAAAAAAGAGATATTTAAGATTTTAACTGGCGAGCTGTAAGTTGGACACATCCTTTTCTTTTGGAAGACATTTGGACAGACCTCATTAGCACCATGTTGTTGAAATGATATTTTTAGTAGTAACCAGCAACCATTTCCAACAACAGTCTTTTTTATCTTATTTATCAACCTCTGTGCGCTGACTGAAGGGCTTGGCAGTTCCGTTGTACTTGTTGCAATGACAAATAAAGCTTCAGACTTCAGGACTTCAGGCGCCGTTGTTGGGTGAGCGTTGCTCCAGAGCCACAGTGGAAGAAACAGAGCCGCCTCAGGAAGGCCCGGACTCACAGCAAGTCCTTCACCACTGTGAGGCACAAGTGTTAACCGCTACAGTCGCACAACAGCCGTGCACGTGCACGTGCGCCCCTGTCGGCGGCGGGCGGCGTGATTTGTGAAGCATCATATGCATGAGCGCGGCTGCAGAGGAGACGGGGCCTCCCGTCGACAGCAGACAGCGCTGATCTGCGTGTCGACGCCAGAAAGACAACAAAGACAAACAAGAGAGAGACAGAGATCTGCGTCCCGCTAGGCGCCGTTCAGACCGCCGCGCGGCGAGGAACCGGCACTTTCCCGCCGGTGCTCCGGCCCGCCTCGGCTGCTCCGTCCTCACTGCTGCTGCAACGTTCAGAAGACGGAGGAGGGAAGGCGGCAGGAGTCCGGCGGCGGAGCAGAGACCAGCCAGCTGCTCTGCGGTTCCTGATCCGGTCAGGAGGCCAGTGTGGAGCACGGGGCTTGTTGATTTCAGACATGGCGGTCGGGCTTTTTTTAGGAGAACAGGGTCTAGCTGGTGGTTCTCTAAGCGTGGCTAACACACACTGCCACACCCTCTATTGTCTCCAGGTCCGGCCCCGCCCCCCCGCGGTGCCGCAGCTTTCGGAGCTTTAAATATTAAAGGAGGTGGAAATTGGCAGTGAAATTTTAATAGTGGTGTGGTCTGGGGACGTGCATTAGGGAGCGGGGGGGCGGGACGTTAGCGCTCCCCCACCGCCCGGGCTTCATCACGGAGTGCAGCAGGAACAATGAAGCGTCTGGGAGGGTTTTCACTTACCGTCCTCCCCGGAGAGTCGTGTCCCGGGAGCTGCGTCTGCAAACTGCCGCTGCCAAAGACATTACGGCCGCCCGCCGCATCGATCCGAGGAGACCAGCACCGCCCACTAACAAAAAGTTTGTTGCAATTAAGCTGCATTTATGACCTGAGGACCGGCGCCCGGTGCCCCGCAGATGCTCCTGTCTCCTCATCATTCATAAGTAATGAGACGGATAAAGACACAGTCTGACCTGCCGGCGTCCGGGCTGGAACGCACAACCGAGGTCGATTGAGAAAATGATGCAGCGTCGAGCGAGTGACTGAAGATCTACGCTTGACGGGGTTTATTTCTACCAACACACACCGCAACGGGGCTCCGAGCCGCCGGAACTACTCCGTGAAAACACTCCGACTCGGTCGCCACAGAAACGCAGGAAAAACACAAGTTCCTGAAATACATCTTCACCTCAGTAGACAACGGTTCCGCTCACGCTCAGCAGAGGAACAGGAAGAACAGGAAGTCCCGGTCCCAGTCCAGATCCTCCTGTCCCAGTCCCAGTCCAGATCCTCCTGTCCCGGTCCCAGTCCAGATCCTCCTGTCCCGGTCCCAGTCCAGATCCTCCTGTCCCAGTCCCAGTCCAGATCCTCCTGTCCCGGCCCCAGTCCAGATCCTCCTGTCCCGGTCCCAGTCCAGATCCTCCTGTCCCGGTCCCAGTCCAGATCCTCCTGTCCCGGTCCCAGTCCAGATGTCCAGCCTTCATTGACAGGGTGGATGGATGGATGTATTAATAAATGAATGGATGATGGATGGATGAGTAAATCAATAAATGGATGGATGATGGATAGGTGGATGATGAATGGATGTATTATTAATGAATGGATAATGGCTGTACTAATGGATGATGGATGTATTGATGGATGATGGATGGATGGATGTATTAACGGTTGATGGCTAGAGGATGGATAGAATAATGGATGGATGGATGATGGATGGATGTATTCATTGATGATGGGTTAATGGGTGATGGCTGAAGGTTGGGTGGTGGATGGATACCGGCTGGATACCGGCTGGATGATGGATGGATGATGTATGATGGATGGATGGATGTTGGATACCGACCCTTCTTGACCCCGGGGTCGAGGTTCAGCCGTTGACCCCGCCACCCTCTGGGCGTTAGCGAGACCCGCCGGCGCCACATGCTGGACGGCTGGATGCACACTCAACATCTGGACTCCGCCCTCAAATCAATCCAGCAGCAGCTGGTGGACACTTCCTGTTTGCTTCCTCCTGTCTGCAACGTCAGCTCAGCGACGCTGCGTTGTTAAAGAGGCGGCGGCGAGGCGTTCGGCGCCGTTTTCTCATTCGGCAGAGGGAAAGCGAGGCGAGCGCGCTGGTTTGAACGGGAGATGACGTTCAGGGCTCTCAAGGTCGCAGGTCGGGCTCTGTGATTGGCAGCCGCTGCCGGGCCAGAGTAAACAGCAGTTTGACTCTTCAGGTTAAACTTTTAATGTCACATTAATATTTTAAGCTTATTACCTTAAAAGCTCTGAATTGGCACCTCCAGGATCCGGGGATGAGCGTCGGCGCGTCAGCCGGAGAAACTGGAGCGAGCTCAGCGCCAAGAGATGAAACGGGCCAGTCAACAGTTGAACTGATCCGGCAGCGGCACTTTTCACCGGGCGGCCAACTTCAGCTCCGTAAACTGCTTCTCTAAAGCAGCAAGCCTCAGTTTTACATTCAGAAATGAGTGAATACTGTCACGCTTCAGGATGAGGACAAAGAAATTCATGAGATCGAACTTAAACAGAAGCTGAAGACGTGATAAAGTCTGAACAAACAGTGATAAAAATGAGAGAGGAAATGGAGCCGTGACGTGGTGACTCGAGGTGTCCCCGACTAACAATTTGCATAGTCGAATCTGATTCGTCCGATCCTGCCAATCGTCAGGGTGGGGGTGGGGGTGGGGGTGGGGGTGGGGGTGGGGTGGGGTGGGGGGGGGGACTGCGGAGCGTGCCTACACGGGCCGTCGGAGCAGCACAGTGCAGAGCGGTGCTCACACGGAGCGTCGGGGTGCATATGTCTACAGCCGGCCCTGATTGCACTGATACATATATATCAAAAAAAAAAAACAGCAGGCAGGTTAAAAAACAATTATTTTTTTCCTCCACACTGAAACACAGACTGGAACAAAGTGTCGGTGACTCTAAACATCAAACAAATGAAGTTCAAATAACCAGAACCAAACCCTCTCCTAACAAACGGGCTACAGCATGTCATTTATTCGTATCTATAATCTCTGCAGATAAGCTCACATTTTTTTGGCAAAACAATTTCTCACATTATCTGCTCAAATTAAATGAAATAGGCTTAATTGCACTGTCAGTCCGTTTCGCAGCACAACATCCATGCAAAAACAAACACTAAATTAAATAGAATTAGCCTTTTAGATAAATAAAAATAATAATATAATAACCTAAAATATTACAATTAAACGAAATAAAAGTCAGCATTAAAAATGAGAATTGAGTAACAGAACCGTCTTTTATTAGCCCACTTATCTGGATACTTACCCGTTTAAGGTGGAAAGCCATGTTGCTGTGGAGTGATATGAAAGGACACAACTTGCATTTGACTTTTTTTGCATCATCTTTGACTTTGTCGTTTTGTTTTTTTGTTTTTTTTCGACATTGTGAACCTTTTAAAGTTCAGCCAAATCACCACCGAGACGCTGCTCTGTGACGGAGCTCTGCGCAAAATCGGACTGTGCCACTCACCATGGTGCTTCATTCACAAACACTAAATAGATAGAATATTGAATAAAAGTACAAGTACATTTATCCACAGTGTATTTGATAGGCTAACATGTATATCAAATAGGATTTATATCATGTTTATTTGGAAAAAACAAGCAATTCTATGTAAAATCAGTCATTCAGCACCCCCATACAGCTGGAATGGAATGGTCCTCGTTTAATAACCACATTTTGCGATGCTTCGACTGTATGATTGGCCGTCGAATCAGGCCCCTTCGAACGAATCATCGACTATCTGAGGACACCCCTAGTGGTGAAAGTTCGTTTCTAAGAGAAGGTAAGAAAAATCAGGACCAAATTGGAAATAAAAAGATCCATCCATAAGCAGCTATATTGATCATATGGGGAAAAATAAACCTTCATTTAGTCGTTTCTCTCATTAAATATTAATATCTACTGTCTGGGTAGTGGGTGCTTTTCAGTTGAAGACATTTGTCGTTGAAGTCAGGTTTAGTTGCCGGTTGTATTGAACATTACCATTATTTTAAACTTTGGTGGAGTTTTGGGAGTCCGTTTACACGACGACGGCGCTCGGAGGCACAGGAAACGCTCTGTCTCTGTGTAGACGGGCGAAAACGACACTTTCCAGAAACTCTCCCGGTCCGTCTGCTGTAGAAACCGGATTGTTCCGGATCTTCCATGACGTGTAAAACAAATACCGTACATAGCCGATTAGCATGGCCGCTCTGCTAGCATAACACGCGCATTTATAAAGTGTTTCTTGTTTTCTTTCTCTGTTCTGTCAGTGGAGTTCATGCTTGACGGAGAATCTGCGGCCGGTCCAGGAAGCACTCAGCCATCAGCTGATGAGCAGTTAGCATCTGCTAGCATCTGCTAGCATCAGACGGATGAAGCAGGTGGAGAAGACGGGCATATGGAGTCAGCAGCTCCTTTTTTTAACCATAAAAAGCAATGAACACACCCTGCCCTACGCATACATGTGTAGATAAAGATAAAAACACTAATGTATCTATAAGAAAATCAAATGAAATAAACAAATCCACCAACAGCCAAATCAACGTCCTCAGCAGTTGTTTAGCAGAAGTCCTGGTTCCATATACAGTATCAGGTTGAAAATATCACATTTTCAATGAAAATGGGTGTAAAAAACAACCCAGATTACCCAAATTCATCAGATTAAGATTAAAACATAATTTCTTTAAGCCTTTCCCATCAAAACTGCTGCTTTTGTCACTTTACACCAAATAATAATGCTGAACATATTTGATCATTAATCACACAGCTTGTAAAGTTATTTATTTAATTCTCCTCATTGATTGAGGACATTTCGTGGCTACAATTTAGAATTAATTCAGCAGTTTTAGCAGATTCAGCTGGTTTGGTTGTTTTAGTCTATTTGACCTGTTTCTGCTCCGTTCTTGACAGGTTCAGATGTTCTGTGCGTTTTAGTGATTTTAACCAGGAGTGGTTTTGAAAATTTGCCAGACATGCAAATCAAACTGAAAAGAATGACGACAGGATGAGAAAAAAATGTCTTCATGTAATTCTCAGAAAGCTTCAGAGCAACTAAAGGGCCACAGTTGGGACTTCAGTTTGTTTAAAGGTTATAAAATCTTCAGGATAGATATTTAAAATCCACAGTTACGGATTTAAAGGAGCCTTGTTCTCAGCCATCTGACCAATCATGACTCAGCCTCGGCCCATAATCCCACTGTTCAGTTCCCAAACATCTAAATCTAATCCTGCGGTCACGCCGCCGTTCTCGCTCAGCGCTCTGGGTGTTACACACCGCCGTCGGTCTCCGCCGTCACCTGGAGATCCGTGCAGCGTCTCCACCTATCCCCACCCGTGTGGGATCAGCGCCACCCGCCCCGTCGTCACCCCGGTTAGCTTTAAGCGCATTGGCCAGCTGATTGCACTAATCCCATCAGATAGATCAGGTGTGCCAGCTGTCACAGCGAGACGCCGGGCGGCGGCACCGGAGGCCGGCGGGCGGCGGAGCAGCCGGCGAGCAGCCATGCAGAGCCGACGTGTCCTGTTAAATAATCCATTAAGACTTTTCCTTCTTTACAAGAAAGGAAAAAACGCAGCCACCCGCCGCTGTAGCTGCGTCCGCATTAAAGCGGCCGTGTCAGGATGTTTCTTCCTGAACAGGAGCGTCTCCGCCGTCCTCGCCGCGCGGCAGCGCTAACGGAAATGCGAAGTGGCAGACCGGCAGCCGCTCAGTCGCCCTGAAGATGTTGAGATGTTGCCCACAACTGTGCGCTCCTCGCATCCTGCCCATTGTTTCTGTGTCCTCAACTCAGAGGGGAATTTCACCGATGACTGCCTCGATTCCTGCCGTCCCCCGGCTGACCGCGTCGTCCGTCCTCCAATCGCGTCGCGACTGTAGACCGTCGTTACAGGAGGACAGAAATACCGCCGCTGCTGGTTCTGCATCCCAGCATGTGGGCTCTGCTCGTTCTGTCGGTGCTGGTTTGTTTCTGGAGCGTTTTCCTTCGGGTGACGGCAGGCAGCAGGCTCCGAGTCGCGGTCTCAGCGGGGGTTCAGGACGGTTTGATCTAAAACCCGTAAAATGACAGAATGTAGACCTTAAAACGCAAGAATCACCTGAGAGACGGATCTGAGGAGGGAGCAGGACTGGAGGAGAGATGGATTCTTCCAGGGGTTTTGGGGAAACGTGGGATTGATGGAAGCAGAAGGCAGAAAGCTTTCACCCCCCGACGGTGCTGGAAGCTGCTGAAATCTGCAAAAACACCGAGAAAACTGTCAAAGAAGTCAGAAGAAAAATATACAACACGACACACAGACCTGAGCGGAGAGGTCGCTGACGCTGCCGTGTAAGCTAACCAGCTAAGCATTAGCAAAGCCATGCTGTCAGGGAGGTCTGTAAAATCACCCACAATGCAACGGCTACAGGAGACCGTTGAAGGACATTTCACTGCATTTCTCATCAGAATATTTTTATTAAAAACGGCAAAAATTTGTTTTATTTCAGTCGTAATTGATTGATTATGTGAAAATACTGAGGTATACTCTTTAAAGTAGATGTAACGGTTATTATGGCTCCATTTTCCGCAGTCAGGATGAAACTGGGCCGTATCAGCCGAATGAACCCGGCCTGCTGACCTACATGTGAACATGGCGCTGCGACTTCCCGTAGCTCCGGATGAATCACAGCCGACGGATAACAAGTTCGCGTTCTCAAGGCGGACTGACGCAAGGGGATGAAACCGGCTCGTGAACTCTTGACCTCTCGCGCCCATCTGGGCCGCCGCCGCGTCGTGAACGATGCTGGAGTCCTGCAGTAATGGCCGCTCGCATGTCTGCGTGTTTATGGAACATATGGACCGGTGCTGCCTGGAGGAGCGCTGGCTGGCTGCGTGGAGCCGCTCACTTTATCTCCTCCGCCCAGATGGAAACAGCACTCAGGTTTGATAGCGTTCTGAAAAGTTGCCACAGGCGCTGTGAATGTGCACACACTTCATTTTTTCACTTTCTTTCTTTCTTTCTTTCTTTTTTTCCTGCCTCGTCTTGCAGCATCTAAAAATGCGGCGCTGAAGGTTTCCCGTCCTCGCCACAGTACAGTGCACTCCTGAACCCCGGGTGACGCCGGCGCTCTCCAGATCAGACCCTTTGATAGAGACTCTGTTGGACAGATATAAAGTATGTAGGGTGGAAAAAGAGAGAGGGGGGCTTTTTTTGAATGTGGACAACATGAATAAAACAAAGCCAAACTGGGGCAGAGAGTGTGTTTGCCTGCAGGCGAATCATGACTCCCAATACCTTCCTGTCGCCATTCCACACTTCTCCACGTTACCGTGAGGTGAAACATTCAAGGACGACTCAACATTTAGCAGCTCCGGCGTTCTTTGGAGTTTGTTCTCCAGTTTTAATTTCTTTTTTTTTTTTTTTTTTGCTGCTGACTGGAGTCTTTACTGTGGACTCTGGCAGAGAGGCGCTCAGTGGAGGACGGCCCTCCAGCAACTGTGGCAACGACATCCGTCTGTGGCTTCAGTGACCACACACACACACACCGTGTAGTGACCACACACACACCGTGTAGTGACCACACACACACCGTGTAGCGACCACACACACACCGTGTAGTGACCACACACACACACACCGTGTAGTGACCACACACACACCGTGTAGTGACCACACACACACCGTGTAGCGACCACACACACACCGTGTAGTGACCACACACACACCGTGTAGTGACCACACACACACCGTGTAGCGACCACACACACACCGTGTAGTGACCACACACACACACACCGTGTAGTGACCACACACACACCGTGTAGTGACCACACACACACCGTGTAGCGACCACACACACACCGTGTAGTGACCACACACACACACCGTGTAGTGACCACACACACACCGTATAGTGACCACACACACACCGTGTAGTGACCACACACACACCGTATAGTGACCACACACACACCGTGTAGTGACCACACACACACACACCGTGTAGTGACCACACACACACCGTGTAGTGACCACACACACACCGTGTAGTGACCACACACACACACACCGTGTAGTGACCACACACACACCGTGTAGTGACGACACACACACACCGTGTAGTGACCACACACACACGGTCTAGTGACCACACACACACACCGTGTAGTGACCACACACACACACACCATATAGTGACCACACACACACCGTGTAGTGACCACACACACACACACCATATAGTGACCACACACACACCGTATAGTGACCACACACACACACACACACACACCGTGTAGTGACCACACACACACCGTTGACCACACACACCGTATAGTGACCACACACACACCGTGTAGTGACCACACACACACACCGTGTAGTGACCACACACACACCGTGTAGTGACCACACACACACACCGTGTAGTGACCACACACACACACCGTGTAGTGACCACACACACACACCGTGTAGTGACCACACACACACCGTGTAGTGACCACACACACACCGTGTAGTGACCACACACACACACCGTGTAGTGACCACACACACACACCGTGTAGTGACCACACACACACCGTGTAGTGACCACACACACACACACCATATAGTGACCACACACACACCGTGTAGTGACCACACACACACCGTCTAGTGACCACACACACACACCGTGTAGTGACCACACACACACACACCATATAGTGACCACACACACACCGTGTAGTGACCACACACACACACCGTGTAGTGAACACACACACACACACCATATAGTGACCACACACACACCGTGTAGTGACCACACACACACCGTGTAGTGACCACACACACACACCGTCTAGTGACCACACACACACACATCGTGTAGTGACGACACACACACACCGTGTAGTGACCACACACACACCGTCTAGTGACCACACACACACACCGTGTAGTGACCACACACACACACACCGTGTAGTGACCACACACACACCGTGTAGTGACCACACACACACACACCGTGTAGTGACGACACACACACACCGTGTAGTGACCACACACACACCGTCTAGTGACCACACACACACACCGTGTAGTGACCACACACACACACACCATATAGTGACCACACACACACCGTGTAGTGACCACACACACACTGTGTAGTGAACACACACACACACACCGTGTAGTGACCACACACACACCGTGTAGTGACCACACACACACACACCATATAGTGACCACACACACACCGTGTAGTGACCACACACACACCGTGTAGTGAACACACACACACACACACCATATAGTGACCACACACACACCGTGTAGTGACCACACACACACCGTGTAGCGACCACACACACACACCGTGTAGTGACCACACACACACCGTGTAGTGACCACACACACACCGTGTAGTGAACACACACGCCATACGTAGTCAGTCCTACTGTGAGGACACTCCTCCTCATCAGACATCAGGGACCAGACACACGTTGTTTTTCTGTTGTTTTAACGAGGAATCGCTTCTGGCAGAACTCGTACCATCCCATAATGCAGTTGGCGGCGATCGGCAGACCTCGGAGGACTCAGTACGTCAGTGTGAAGGGGAACAGGGGGGTTCAGAGAATTCCGGTGTGAATTTGTTTCTCAGATTTCAGCTCTGGGTTAGTTTGACTGTAGCGGCTCTCTGCTGTCATACAGTGACCTCCAGTGGTCACAGCTGGTCTGTGCAGCCATATGTTCATCAGTAGAAGAGTTTCAACGGTTGTCTAATCAGGTGAATCTGAGTCGCCAGAGAAAGAACATGAAGTACTTTACAGTTCTACTTTTCTGTTGTGAAAATGGACACAATGACTGAAGCGAAGTGAAACTAACAAGACAAAATGAAAGGCTGTCATCGACGGCGCACCGCTCGCCTCCGTCATGTTGTTAATTATAGCCTGCTGATTGGCCATTGACAGTGGAAGGAGAGGGAACCGGCGCTGGAGCCCGAGCTGGCCGCTCAGCGCTGCCTCCCTCTCAGAGCCGTCTCTCTGAGGCTGGAGGGACGCGTCTCGTCCCCCCGTGGTGAAAATAATGACTGGGAGTGGAGACGTGGAGACCGCACGGAGGGCGCATTCCCCCGTTTCGCCATCCGTACAGTGACGGTCCACTGTCTCGCAACGGCGGTGCGGATATTACGCAACAGCAGTGCAAAAGTTGAGCCAGCTGAAGCCGACCCACATCTCAGTGTCTTTAACAACACGATGATAATCAGAGAGACAAAGACCAGAGTTTTAAACAACATGAACAGAATCAAGCTTTCTCATGAACGCTCGGCGTGGATCCTCCGTCCAGGAAGACACGCTCTTCATGTGCGCCGAACGCTTTAGATGCATCTTTACTCTTTAATAACGTCTCAACAGAAGACGGTGCTGAGCATGAATGAGAGATGAAACGGCATCAAGCTGAGCCGGCCGCCGTCCTCCCTCCCTGGAAGCGCTCCCTGCGCCGGCCTCACGTTTTCATGTCTGCGGTCGTCACGTCTAGCTCACGCTCCGCCGAGCATCGGAAGTGTCCAGGTCGTCCAGGATCCTCCGCCCCGTCCCCGAGTCCCCGGCCTGCGCTAATGGCCGACCCCGGGGGCGGCGGGGGCGGCGGGCCGGGACGCGGGACGAGCGAGCCGCCGACTTCACAGGAGAGACTGATGTAAATGTGAAGAAATAGGGCTGCGAGGATGAGAGGGCGGCGGAGAGGACGAGGCTGCGAAGAGGCAGGAGGACCGGCGGGACGGACAGACGCCTCGCTCGGCCTCGTGGGAGAGCAGCAACTCGGCCCGGGTGAGAAAACCAGAGTGGCTGTCCGGCGAGTCACAACAACATCACAAAGCCCGTCTGATCAGGGACGAAGACACGAAGACACGAAGACATGACGTCCCACGAGGCACGAGAGCTCTCATCCCTGGCCTCTGCTTCCACCGAGAAGCTTGCCTCTGTGTGTGTGTGTGTGTGTGTGTGTGTGTGTGTGTGTGTGGAAGGCAGCCTGCTGTGTGAGATACCATTTCTTACATATTACAGTGGATCACGGATATAGATACACTCATATTTCCAAAATTATTCGCTCAGCTCTCCAAATTATTAAATTAAGTCAGAAAGAATCTCACAGCGGGTCAGAGGTCAACTTCCTGCAGAGTCAAGAGAGAGACTGATAAGCAGTCTGATGGACAGTCTGATGGTCAGTCTGGGTTTGGTGGTTCCGGCTGATTTTACCCGGTGTCGTTTGGGTGAGGAGGGGTTCTGGTCGAGACTCGTTTTGGAGCACTTGGTGCAGCCGGGACCTGACCTTGACCGTCTGGTCCGGAACCCTCCTGAAGGTTCTACAGCTGTCCTCGCTGCTGCCGGTGGACCATGAAGAGGTGGAACCCTCTGCTTTCAGAGCCGGATCTCATGAAGGCAGGCGAGCAAATACTTTTGGCAAAACAGCGCCGGTCCCAGCAGCTGTAGCTGGTGGCTGATCAGCCCGGGGGTTTCGACACCTGGAGACCGTCCTCCGGGCCTGATGGGAGAACACACCTCAGCACTCAACAGGTGTGTTTTCACTCGAGACGTCTGCTTCCATTTCCTGTCCACCGAGCTTGTAGTAAAATCTACATCCCATCTGTTC
The DNA here is from genome assembly GCF_902148845.1 of Salarias fasciatus. Classification (NCBI taxonomy): domain Eukaryota; kingdom Metazoa; phylum Chordata; class Actinopteri; order Blenniiformes; family Blenniidae; genus Salarias; species Salarias fasciatus. The sequence goes on from NC_043754.1 coordinate 26,460,818, forward strand.
GGCTAAACACTATTTTAATTTAACACCTGCCGCTCCTACACGCCGCTACACACACCGGCTCCCACCCTGTCTCGGCTCACATTTTAACCCCACAACGTGTTCCTGCCGTCTGGTTTCAGCAGCTCGCCAAATGAATGGGCTCATCCGGGTTTCTGTGGCTGGAGGAGAACATGCAGACTCCTCCTTAAGAGGCCCGGTTCCAGCCCGATGCTGAAGTTCTTACCTCTCAGTGGAGCTGCTTCCCCGATACAAACCCTGGCTACCTTCCCGTGGGGAGGCTGTTCAGTCTGAGGACGTATTAATCGCATTTCCAGCATCAGGAAGCAGTGAAGCGCTGGAATTATGAAAGCAATATATAGCGCTAACTAAAAGCACGATTATTACCTTCTATAGAACGGGAAAAGTCAATACGCGTAAGACCTGGTATTGAGGCTGTAACTCAGAGGGCCCGCATCGTTCTGCTATTTCAGTCAGACGCCGAGCAGATCAATACGGACTCGCAGGACACTCCGGAGTCATAATGAGGCGCTGCTATTAACAGCATGTACTTACAAGGATAAAAGAAAGAACAGCGAGCGCCACTGCCGTCCTGCTGGAGACGGCCTCGTACGAGGAAACATGGAGAAACACGGACCGGAGGGCCACGGCGGATTCTAACCTTCTGCACGTGAGCCAGCAGAGCCAACCACTGCACGCCCGGATGTTTGAGACAGGAATGAAAGTAACCGTCGCCCAACAACGAAGGAAGAGCTGCCACTTGAGCCTGAAGGTCACGGGGTCACGCCACTGTGACCAGCGAGGGGTGTGGATGAGAGGGTGAGGATGAGGAGCCGGGAGGAAGGGGGTTTCATCAGGACGGCTGTCAGCAGGATAAGAGCCGCCGCCGCTCCCCGCCAGACGAATGAGCTCCTTCTGAAGGTTCTCCTGACAATGAAGTGAAGCGGAGATCCGCATAAAGCACAGCGAGGTCGAGTTCAGGCAGCCGTGAGTCACAGGACGCCAAAAAAACAAAACAGCATTTTACAGAAGTGCAGTTTCTCTGCCTTTGTTCTTCTTCATGTCGTGTTGGTGTTGGACTGGTGAGAAAATCCTCCTTCACACCCGAGGAGTCGTCCGGAGCTGCAGGCCTCAGAGGTTCTGCCCAGAACAAACACGACACGAATCCAGCTTCAAACTCGGAGATTAACTCTGTTCTTTAACTTCGAGGTTCCTGATGAACCGTTGTGGACTCGGGTCTGCCGGACGGAACGCTCTTTTAACCAGGCAGAAACGAGTGAGAGACACTCACTTTTTGGTGGATCGAGCCCTCATTTCCATCCATCCATTCATCATCCATCCATTATCCATCCATCATCCACCCATGATTCATACATCATCCATCCATCATCCACCCATCATCCATCCATCATCATCCATCATCCATCTATCATCCATCCATCCATCATCCATCTATCATCCATCCATCTATCATCCATCCATCCATCATCCATCCATCATCCATCTATCATCCATCCATCCATCATCCATCCATCATCCATCATCCATCATCCACCCATCATCCATCATCCATCATCCATCATCCACCCATCATCCATCCATCATCCATCCATCATCCATCCATCATCCATCCATCATCCATCTATCATCCATCCATCCATCATCCATCTATCATCCATCCATCTATCATCCATCCATCCATCATCCATCCATCATCCATCTATCATCCATCCATCCATCATCCATCCATCATCCATCATCCACCCATCATCCATCCATCATCCATCATCCATCCATCATCCATCATTTATCCATCAATTCAGTCAAAGATGCATCAGAAGAGGAAAAGTGAAGCAGTGTCTCAGTGTCTCAAAGCAAAGCTGCAGCTCCCACCCTGAGCATGTATCACTCCTGTCACTCCTCCGGGTCCTCGCTCACCCTGAGCATGCGTCACTCCGGCCTCTCTCACTCCTGTCACTTCTCCGGGTCCTCGCTCACCCTGAGCATGCGTCACTCCGGCCTCTCTCACTCCTGTCACTCCTCCGGGTCCCCGGGCGGCGCCGGCGGTGGCTCTCTCTCCTGGTGCCTCATCGGCGGGCCGAGGGAGGAAGTCAGGAGAAAATCCACTTGCTGGGTGAAGCGAGGTGTCAGGTTGCGGCCGGCGTGGAAACGGCGCACGCCGCTGCTCCAGACAGCCGTATTGATGAACAGCTAACAGTACCTGTTTCGTCAGACGACGGGGAAACGGGGAGTGGAGGACCCGGGGTTCAGGAGAACCGTTGGAGTCCAGGTGAGCCGTTCGTCTGCTCACACTGAGCAGAACTGAGTCGCGGCCCGGCTGATGCTGGTTCCAGCCTCGTATTTCTATTGGATGAAGGGTGAGGCCACGCCCCCGAGTGCATGGTGAGCCCTCTAACACAAATTAGAAATGTTGATGTGAAAATACTCAACGCTTCAGTTGGGCTTTTTAGTTTATAGAAATATAAATGAAGGAAAACAAGAATGTCTGAGAAGTCTTTTCCACATCAGGAGGTCTTTAGAGGCGACACACAAACTGTAAGTGACGGTTTTTGGAAGCAGCTTCCACTTTTGTTGAACACTCCCAAAGCGCCAAGAGCTTCCAGCCGAGCGTGACGGAGGAAGAGCGAAGTAGGACAACATCTGGAATAATGCACCAGACACGAAGCAGGGAACCTCCTGCAGGTCTGCCCCCCCAGCCACAAACCACCCCCCACAACGGGCTGTCACACTGCCACGAGGCTGCGTGTGTGTGTGCTACCAATGCTTAGGCTCGTGCAGTGGTGTTTTTGACCGTGCAGAACCGGCGTGTTCCTCTGTCTGGAGGACTGGAGCGGCTCCACGAACCGGGCCGGGGAGAACCGGGCCGTGCTGCAGGTTCAGGTCTCTGCAGTTTAAGTCTTCATGAGGCCTGAAAACACACCTGGAGGACTCTGTGTTGATTCTTCAAAACTTACTCCGAAGATTAAAGAGGGAGGACGTCAGTCCAGAACCCAGTTTGGATCCTCTAAAACCTGCAGGGTCCAGAGAGAGGGTTCAGAGTTCCAGAGGGCTGCACGTTTTAGAATATGTCACATTTGTTACTTATTGGAGATCCAGAACTTGTCGATGTTCTAAAGTATGTTGAAGATCCAGAACGTGTGGGGTCTCTCAAATATTTCAGCTTTCAGTAGTTTGAGAGTTCTAAGAGTTTTGTCACATGTGTCACATCGAGAATCTGCAACAGTTGCAGAATGTGGCAAAGTTCTCCAAGTGGGAGTGCTGAAGTGTGTCTGGGTTCTGCGGTCAGTCTGGGTTCCAGAGCTTCTCGATACCTAAGGCCCAGGGTTCTGGATCAGATGGGACTTTGGGAACACGTTCGCGGAGGACTGCTGTAGAACATCTGAGATGCTGGACGGCGTTTCAGAGCCTCCACAGGATGAAAGCTTGAGTTCCAGACGTTGTCCAGGTTCTGGTTCCCTCACACGAGGCTCATCCAGACCTCCGTTATCACAAGCAACGTGAGCAAAACTACAAATGTGGAGCGGAACGTCAGGGGGGCCGCCGGGGAAACTACGAATCGGGCCGAGCAGGAAGTCTATTTATTATCCCATCAGCAGATTTCCCATCATGCCCCTGAGTGGCGCTGCTGGGGAATCATGAGAATGATCAGTCCGACATTAGTTCAGCTGAGCTGTGTACTGCTGCGGCGCGAGCCAGGAATGGCTGATCAGTCTCACTCTGAGTGTGTTCATTGTTACTGGAGTGTTTCTGTCACACGGGGCTCCTTCCTACAATCATGGAGCGAAAAATAAATACACACACCTATTTCCTGCTCGTTTGTTGAAAACTCTCCACAGCAAAGCAGACGTCAGATGCAGCGTTTTAGGCCGTATGTGTGAACATATGGTCCGGAGTTGGTGTTGGTTTAGGGGGGCTCATACAGGACACGTCAGTGATTTTGGATAAATGGCGTCATTATGTACGTGCGGAGGGACTCGGCTGGGATACACACTCCACACCGGTAACCCGGACCAGGTGATCAGAGCGACTTCAGCAGCCGGAAAGATAACAGCAGGTCAATAACACCGGTCAAGTTTTCATGTTGCTCCGTGAGTTTTTCAGTTGAAATCCCTTCCTCTGAGCGAAAAACAAGGTCTTACAGTCCAGAAAATACGGTGAATCTTGTCACCATTACACTAGATTACACAGATCGATAAGTAAATATTTATGAGAGTTTTAACACGAAAATGATGTTTGGCAACAGATGTAGAAACATCACATACTGAGAGCACGGATTACACAATTTATAACATGCAAGTGCTCTTTAGGATTCTTTAATGTGCTATTTTTCACATTGTTTATGAATTATTTATTATTGTGTTACTGCTCTGAAACCATTCAGATGCTATTTGTGGATCCTGAACTGAACATTCAAGACTCCATGGTAGATTTAGAAGACTGTAAAACTGGAGTGCTGCACAGTCACAATCTTCCTCACTTTGCTTCACTGCCCATATATATATATATATATATATATATATATATATATATATATATATATATATATATATATATATATATATGCTTTTTTTTTCAAAAAAGAATAAAGCGTATCACATGCCCTGCAGTGTAAATATATTACAGCGAGTAGAAGGTTTAAAACAACAACAATGAAACGCATTAAATAAAACACACTCATACAGCAGTCTGTTAGAATCCAGCCATGCACATGAATGCAGCGACGCCATGACTGCTGATTTCTGTTCGCCGTCCTGGAAGAGAACGTGAGATTCCTTCAACCAAGGTTCCTTTAACTGGAGTCCATTGAGTCGAGGTTCCTTTACTGGAAGCTCCCAGAGCTCCGCGGTTCCTCCCGGCGGTTTGGTGAGTGTGTGCAGGCGCCGTGCTCCGCAGATATGATTCATCGCTGTCGTCATCCGCTCACAGTGTGAAGCGCTTCCTGTACCGGGCGGCGCTCGGCCCAGACGCCGCTGTCTGTCCGTTCTGTCCATTCAGAGGACCTCTGAGGAGACGGGGCTCCCCGGAGCTTACTGCAGTGTGTGGAGGGACGGTCGGCGTGGGGTGGAGAGCCTGCCGCAAATATTGCACAATAGCCTCCAGAAAATAAAATTCTCTGCATATGTAGTTCTGCAAAACACACTGGCTGCTTCTGCCGAGACCAAGGACACCGCAGAAAAGTTTCAGAGACATCCCGCTGATCACTGGTGCGCTGTAGTGACGGCTCATGATGTAGCTGTTAACATAGAAATAATGAGAATGATAATGATAGTACAACAAGCAAAGAACTAGTCTTGGTCTCTGCTCCCTGAAGCCTTGGTCTTGGGAGTCTTTGGTCTTGGCCTCGACTCAGTAGTGGTCTCTTAAAGTCTTGGTCCTGGGAGGGTCTTGCCTTGGTTATACCGCCTTGCCGATGCCTGATCCATCAGCTCTGGGAGGCTAAGTGGGGTCGGGCCTGGTCAGGGCCTGGTCAGGGCCTGGTCAGTCCCTGGATGGGGGAAACTGCAGTGTGATCCCAGTGCATCATTGTCTCTATCTTGGGTTTGTCTGGTCTTGGTCTTGAGTTGGGTTTGGTCTTGACGTTGGTTCGGCTTTGGTGTCTTAAAGTCTTGATCTTGCCTTGTTCTTGGGATGCCCCTGGTCGGAATGTTGATCTGGTCTCGGGCCCTCATCTTGGTCTTGGGAGGCTCTGGTCGTGGTTTCGACTCGGTGTCGGCCCGTCCTCAGATAGTCTGGTCTTGGTCTTGACTCGGTGTGACTTGGTCTTATGGTCTAGCTCAAAGTATAGCAGACAAATTAATTCAATATTTTTCGAACGTTATTGTGATGCATTCCCATTGTAATTGCTGTGCGCACACACACACACACACACACACACACACACACACACACACGCACACACACTGCCGTTGGACCTGTCGCCGGTCGAAGCCTCCAGAGGACGCTGGCTCTATCATCCTGCGTTTCGACGCCTCTGGCTTTGATACTGAATCGTCAGGGTTTCTTTTCACAGCTGAAGCCTGAGAAGATTAATGTAAAAGCGGCGGAGGTCCGTCCCTGTATCGACGTGGGACGACAATGTCTCTTAGTCACCAAATATGTACTTTAAAGCTAATAAATCTCTCATTTTCACCTCCAGAATTAGCCTGGATCCTCTCCCTGCCTGCTAATCTGTGAAAGGTCTCTACAGTAATTTATTTCCGCTCGCTCCTTCTGTGGTTCCCCGAACTTGTTAATTATTTGTGTGCATGTTCTATTATGCTGTTAAAATGGAATAATTGATGAATGTAGTTATTGGCAGCAGAGCCATAATTAGGAGAGCAGCTCATTTAGAGGAGGGATGTGAGTGGAGAAGTGCAGTTTCACCTTAAAAAGTGCAGAAATGGTCGAGCCGGCCAGGCTGAGCCGGTACCAAGCCGGACTGAGCCGGTACTGAGCCAGACCGAGCCGGGCTGAGCCGGTACCGAACCAGACTGAGCCAGTACCGAGCTGGACTGAGCCGGTACCAAGCCGGACTGAGGCGGTACCGAGCCGGGCTGAGCCGGTACCGAGCCAGACCGAGCCGGGCTGAGCCGGTACCGAGCCAGACCGAGCCGGGCTGAGCTGGAACCAAGCTGGACCGAGCCGGTACCGAGCCGGACTGAGGCGGTACCGAGCCGGGCTGAGCCGGTCTCCTCTGGAATCACAGCTGGCGTGACCCATTACTCGCCTCACAACGCCGCTGGAGGTCGTTTGTCTCTGAATGTTTTATTTACGCAGCGAGCGGTTTGTTTCCAGTGAAGTCAGTCGACACGGGGAAGCAGTGGCAGTGTGTGTGTGTGTGTGTGTGTGTGTGTGTGTGTGTGTGTGTGTGTGTGTGTGTGTGTGTGTGTGTGTGTGTGTCAGGAGTGTGAAGACACGTTCTCCAGGAGTTTCGTCCCTGGCAGAGAGCAGTGGACCAGCCGTCAGCTGTCCCACACAAATGACTTCACCCTTTTTGTCCTCCTCAAATCATCATGGAGGACTGTGGCTCCGCCGCCGTCGCCGCTCATCTCTACTCTCTTCAACGTGTCGGCCGCCATGTTGACTTTCACTGTTTCTACTGTGCACAGCCAAAACACATCTGTCTATCTATCTATCTATCTATCTATCTATCTATCTATCTATCTATCTATCTATCTAATACTTTCCATCCATACATCCATTGATCCATCTATCAACATCAGTCAGTCATCCATCCAGCCACCCATCATATGTCCCTCCCTCCATCCATCCCTCCCTCCCTCCATCCATCCCTCAATCCCTCCATCCATCCCTCCCTCCATCCCCTGTGTGATGTTGAACTCTGCTCAGGTCTGTGTTTCATCTATAATTAACTGTCATTTCTTTGTTTTTTTTCTTCTCTCCTTCTCTTCCTGTCCTCCGTCCGCCGCTGCCTCCTCGGTTCCTGACTCCTCCTCTCCTCATCATGTAGGTAAGTCCTCCTCGCTCTTTCTGCCGTCCACATGTGTGAGCTGTGCCGTGGAGACTGGTAGCGGCGGCGCCCTCGGCGTCGGGGCGCCGCGGGTCGCTCCTCTGTGCGAGTACATTGTAGTCCCCCCCCCCCCGACGTAAACCGAGCTGAGGGTTGTAGGTTTTGTGGGTGAATTCCAGAGGATGGCGGCGGTGGCGAGCGGGCCGCTCACGTGGAGCGTGTTGAAGGAGTCCGCTCGGCGGGGGTCAGGCCGCCGCTCCTCAGACCGCCGGTCACATTCCATATTCATCACCGCTCCGCAGAGACAGCGGGAACCCGATTCTCCATGAGCAGTGCACTCCAACAATGGAGAACACACACACACACACACACACACACACACACACGGCTCTCCTGGAGTCGGCCCAGTGCTGCTCTTTCTCTGGTTTGGTGAGTCATGGCGGAGGAATGTCCGTCCATGCATCCAGAGCGTCGTGTTCGCCTCCTGACAGCCTGACTCGGCCGCTGCTGGAGGGAGTTCAGGCTCTGCATCATTAAACACTGCACACAAATACAGATACGGAAAGGTAAAGAAGGTTCAGGACCTCATCCGGAGCAGTGGTGCGACTGGAGGGAAAACCTCAGGAAGAACATGCAAACTGAGACGACCCACTGAGCGGAAACACCCTGAAGCCTTTACAAGCGGCTGCCGCTCAACTCTCTCTCCGGTAAAAAGCGGGCGGTAGATTTGAAAGATGGCGGTCTCATTTCCCGTCTCCCTGTATCAGCTTTCGTCAGGTCATTAGTTCCAGGTCACTCCGGCTCGGGCTCATCGTATTTATTGGATTGTTAGACTTCAGAAGGAAAGACGGAGGCAAGGCGGAGGAGGGGGATGGAGGGTGGAGTCTGTGCCGGGTTTTAATGAGCCTCCGGAGAGGCTGTTTACCGAGCCCGGCTCTGTGCCGGCACCAGGCGTCGATGCTACAGCGTGAACGAGCGAGCAGGCCGTCCTGATCGTCTCAATCAGTGAACGCCGTCTTTCCTGGACCGTCCTCCACCTTCTCACCGCCCGAGGTTTTCAACAACGGACACTCCGTCTACATGCTAACAGGTTTCAGGGCTCACGGAGCAATGGTGCTACATGCTAACGCAGCAGAGATGCTACATGCTAATGAATGTCACAGCAGTGATTAGACGTGTTAAGGGGTTGGGTTTTGTGGCTCCAGTCAGATTTCATGGCAGAAACAGTTCCAGAGGGTCTACCTGTCTCTTCAGTGGACTCTGGCTTTAGTGTGTTCTGGTTTTCATGTTCTCCCTGGGTGCTTCTGGGTTTCCTCCGTCCAAAAACATTATGTTTTTGTTTGTTGGCGCCCCTGAATCGTCCCTGAGTGTGTCTCTCCGTCACAAACTCTGAGTGGGATCCAGCTTCAGTCGCAGACGGATGAAGAAATAAACATTCTGTATTCAAACCCTGCCTCCACCGACGCGCGGAGGTAATCGTCTCCGGTTAGCGGGGGAAGCAGCCGAGGCGTAGAACGAGGCGTAGAACGAGGCGTAGCACGGCTACACCTCTCCGTCAGCGCCGCCTCCGTCCCTGCAGATCACCTTCTCTGCTTCGCCTCATAAATGTCAAGCGCCGCTTTAATGGCCGCCGCTAATTTTCCCGGCCGTGCAGTCCCGCAGCGACGGCCTCGCTTCAGAGGATTTGATGGCGTCGATGAGAAGCTCCGCCATCTTTGTTTGCATCCTGCTGCGAGCCGCTTTGATGAAGACGAGTCTGGCTAATGAATCTCAAACGATGGCGGTGCCCATAAATCAAACACTGGTCTTCTTACCTCTCTACTGCTCCCACTAGCTAATGGACGAGCGTTCATGGAGCTTTGACCTTGTGGAACAGGAGAACGGCGGGTGAGAACCGGAGGAACTGCGAGGAGCTCTGTCAGAAAGGAAGGGATTGAAATGTGATGAATGCTGTCAGTGGTTTTCCCCGGAGAGAGCCGCTCGCTTCCCAAACAGAACATGATGTGAACCCCTCTCCCCTCAGGACGCTCAGAATTAAGCAGCAGCTGTCTCAGCAAATGCATTTATTTAGGAATATATGAATCTGGTTTGCATTCCAACAAGTGCCGCGGGATGCTAACCACGAGGCGGCGGCTCCATGAATCACACCCGTTTGGACTGTGGCTCGGCGGGAAGAGGGGTGGCCTCGCAGTGTTGCTGGTTGAATTCCCGATCCCATCCACATGATGAAGTGTCCTTTAGTTCCTCACTGTGTGAAGCGCTTTGGGCTTGTAAATATGTGAAGTAAATTCACCATTTTTGACACTGAGACCTGATTTTCAGTGACTCTGTCGTAAACGATCTCTTCCTGATCCCTTTAGCTCATGCTTAGGATTAGTTTTTGAAGTAACGCAGTGAGGTGAAGTGCTTCCTCTGTTCGTGTAGAAATGTATTGTTTCTCCAGATGAGGAGAGCCGCTCTCCGGTCCTCAAGGACGGCCAGCGCTCAGGAGCTCGACGGCTCCCTCTGCTGTTCGCATCGTGACGCTTGTAGCTGAACGATCTCTATCCAGGTTTAACTGTCTGCTGATTGGTCATGTCAGTCGTGCTAGCCGCCTCACTGCTAGCTAAGCAGCATTAGCGTGAAGAGTTTGATTCAAGAAGTTTTTACAGACTCTGATTCCAGACGTTCTTTGATTTGAAACCGAGGAAAAAAACCTGATGGTGATTCAGGTTTCTATCGTCTCATGGCCTAAACATGTTAAGGGGTCGGAGTTTTGCACCTCTTCATTCGTTTATTCCGCCATGTTGCGTGCGTTTTCTTGTGGGATGGGATGAGCGAGCGCTGGCGCCCCCAGCACTTCCTGTGGTGAACTGCAGTGGCAGATGGGCGCCAGGCGGCCGCTGTGGGAACTTTTAATGCTGAAATCTTGCTGATCGATCAACAAATTCAAGGCAATTTCGTCGACTTTTCGTTGCAGCCCTAATTAAAACATGATAACTCATGATCTCCCCAAAAGGATGATAGTGCACACACACACACACACACACACACACACACACACACTTGCAAACACACACGCAGAGCCGTCACGCCGTCAGGTGCCTCCTCCGTCGGCTGTGTTTGCCGGTTGTGGGATGATTTGTTGGCGGCGATAATTACCTTTAAGTTAATTATCTCCTCCCTCCCGCCGCCGCTCGCCGGTCGGAGCTGGCAGCTGCGATCAGAGGTGTCACCGAGGCGGCGCTCGCCGGCGGTGAGAGGTGTGAGGAGCGTTGACGCCGAGCCGTTTACCCGGACGGCGGGTTCCTCCGAGGAGACGCCGCCTTGTCAGAGATCTCACGGCGCCGCTAATGAAGCGCACGCTAACTCACCGCCCCCCCGAAGCTCCATTAAGCCTCATTACTCCACAATCAGCTCCTTCTCTGGAACTGTTTTTTCTGTTTGGCTCGGTAACGAGGCGGTGTTTATTCCAAACAGATGATCCCAACTTTCCGAGTGTCAGGTTGTCTCCAGTTTGATGGCGGACTGTTGCCAGTTTGAAACCTGTGTGCAGGAGTTTATACGTCAGATGAGCCATCTGCTCATCTCCACACAGTTCTCATAATTAGCAGCAACTTGTTAACAATGCATTAATGGTTACACTCTAGTTTAGTTCTGACAGACTACCTTGCTTTTTGTTTGTTTTTTTTAAGCTGGTTAAAGAAGTAATCATCTTGTAATATAAAAATACCGCAGTACACCATCTGTGACCAGCAGGTGTCGCTATATGACCACAGAAAGCTGCTACAGAACCCAGAAAAACCTTTAAAACTGCTGGATTTGACTGATGGAGGAAGAAGAATTACCTCCAAAAAGAAAAATCTCAACAAAAGAACTTAAAGTAAAACTAGACCAAAGATTTCACTGAGAGAAACTTGAGAAGGAGAAAAGAAGGTGTTGACGTTATGAAGAAAACAAGAAATGGATGACTGAAGGCTGAGCAACAGAACGTTCTGGAAAACATCTGGACATGGAGATGGAACATGTTTCTTCCTCTTTAAGATGCTTTACGTGATGGTTCTGGGAAAAATGGCAGCTCGGGGAATTTTTGCCTAATTTGACTGTACTCTCCAGACTACGCATCACACTTTTTGAGGTAGTTTTCCTGGTCATGTGAGTTATTAAATCTACCAGTAGGCTACTCACCATTTCTGACCACTAGGTGTCACTGGAGGACAACTGAAAGCTGCTAAAGCAAAACTATCGACGCTAAAAGAACCATGAGAGACACATCCATGGAGACAGATCACATCTGGTCGTGGAGGGTGAAGGTTCTGATTCTCCAGTGAGACTTGTTGTTTTCAGACCTGGTGACAGACGGGACGTCTATTACACTCGGTATGAACAGAAAGTCATCCTTCCAGCAGCTGTAAATGTGGCGTGATCTCGTTATCTGTAAGACCCCCGCTTTATGGAGCAGATTCGAGGCCAAACAAGCTGAAGTGGAACGCGGCGAAGAGTCGCCACGTTTCTTTTATTGCCGCTTGACATTTTGGGGCAATAATTGAATAGTTTTTGGGAACCAAACGTCGACGTTCTGCGCGTGGAAATGCAGCGGTTGGAAATGTCAGAGTGCCTCCGAGTCGTTAGGTTCTCCCACGTAAAGCCGATCGGGCCGAGGGAATGGCGAGGGGGGGGGGGGGGTGTTACCCAGCCGCTTTGTTTAGCCTCACTCCTCCATTCTGCAGGAGCCATAGAGGAGAAATCCACCAGGGGATAATCCTGGTTCAGCCATCTATGGATCCTCCGCCTCTGCAGTTTGATACACACTTGCGCACACACACACACACACACACACACACACACAGACACACACACACACACACACAGACACAGAGCCATCAATCTGGATGAATTTACAGAAGTGAGGACTGTGCAGAGTCAATGCCTGACACGTGCCGCATTAACAATGCCCGGGAAAATTGGCAGGAGTGTCGTTTCTGCAGTGAAACGGGGCCGGATTCCTCCGCCCGCCGCTCTGGGTGGAGGAGGCTCGTCCCAATATACGGGCTTAATTACACCGACACACTGAATGCGCTGCGATTACAAGCGGTGTACTTTCATTGGAAAGTGCTTCTTCTTTTTATTCGATCACTGACTGGCTAATCTGGAACATTAGGCTGTAATTGAATCGGCGCCGAACGCACAAAGCCCTGTAACTTTATTATTTCTTATCTGCCCTCATCTCCGCTCACCGGCCTCGCCGTTCGTTACCGTTTACCCGCTATTGTTCTCCCGTAATGAAGACCACTCCGGAAACATGAGACCGCCGCTTCTCGTGACGTCTGATTGGACGGGAACTCAAGCTTCAACACATTTTAGCTGAACGCCCATTTCAATGTTCATTTTTCAGAGAAATTTCATTAAAAAAACAGAGTTTCAGCCTTGAATATCCAATAAATAAAACAAACAGAATGTACTTACAATTATAAGAATTATGTTGGTAATTTAATGCAAATAATTTATTTTTATATGCAGTGTAAACTTTAGCAAAACTAAATGAACAGGTTTAAGAAGCAGAATCAGTCTCTAGCTGTCTGCAGTCCAGCAGCTGAACTTCATAGTGGGTTAAATCAGTTTATGAAATCAGCACAAAGTCAACTTGGGGAAAAGAAATCTGGGTTTGTTTGTTTCTAAAGTCTTCAAATTCATTTTAATGCAGTATTAAAAGTCTCCCAAAACGAGTGCAGCCTGATCGCATTCCGCTTCCTGTTGACTGACGTGATTAAAGTGTCAATCAGACATGGAGCTCAGGGCGTTTTAGGTTCTGCTGTTATGTTACTGCCGCAAAAAAATACAAAAAAAACAAGAATATGTTCTGAATTCTTGAAGAGAAAATCCGGTAATTGATGATTAAAACAGAAAAAATAATGAATAATTGATTAGAGTTGTCAAGAGTGTTTCTTTTCTTGTAGATTGATTGAAATAAATAAATGTTTCTGTTTCTAACTCCCCCAAATATCTGCTTTGAACAGTTCTGACAGCAAATTCAGGTTATTAAATCTGATCGAATTCACTGATCAGGCCTCAAAAGCTTTAACAAAAACAAAACTTCCCCCTGTAACGCCGTGTTTCCACCGGACGCGTTTAACGCGACTGCTTTCGCTCGACAAATGACCCCTGGGCGCGCCAGTTTTATCGCTGGCGTGTGAATTCATTCGCGCGACAAAATCGCGCCCTGCTAGACGCTCGAGTTTTATGGCTGGTAAAAAATATGCAAAACAAAACTTCCTGCAGAAACATCACCGTCTCCTGGGCAGGATTCTCCTGATGTCTGACCCACAGTCCTGTGTGCACCCGGCTCTCTCTGTCTCTCTCTCTCTCTCTCTCTCTCTCTCTGTCTCTCTGTCTCTCTGTCTCTCTCTCTCTCTCTCTCTCTCTCTCTGCATACTGATCGATGGTGCGGTTTTTGCTGTCTTTTGTTTAAATGACTGTTTTTACTGTTCAGCACTTTGTGTTGTTTTTATGAATCTGTAAAGTGTTTTTACAAATAAAGACTGAGATTGAGATGGCTCCGCCCACCACCATGGCTGCTCTGTATCTGGCATGGGGAAGTCAGCTCGCCGCTCGCCGCTCGCCTTGGCATCGCGCCAACTGTTCTGCGTGGTCGGAGCCCTGCATGCCCTCCGTCAGCACGTCCGTGAAGACCTCCAGGCTGTCCTGGCGCCAATTCGCTTGAAAAGTTCAATTATTTTAACTCGAGCGACGAGCGATGAAGCGGCGGGCTTCGGTCGGTGATCGTCGAGCGGCGGGCGGTGGCAAGTGGCAGTGCAAGTTGACGGACGCGCGAATCTTTCGCTGGAAACGCTCGCCACGTCATCGCTCGCCGTCCGCCGCCCGCCGCTCAAGACTGAGCGACAGTCGCGTCATTACATTGACTTTGTATGTAATCTCATCGCACGAAAAATTCTAGAGCATCTTCCTCCTCTAACTGATGTAATTTAATCTGGACTCAATGTTTATCAGCTGTGTGAGAAACGTCCAAAACAAATCCAACACACTCAGGTACAACATGCAAACTTCCACAAAGACTGAGAAGCCCAACTGCAGCTGGAGGGAAGCGCCACACCCTGACTCTGACATGAACCGTCGTCCCTCTCATGTTTGAAAGAGT